>NC_086446.1:403976717-404276717 GCF_028390025.1 Pseudophryne corroboree
GCTGCCCAGGGCGCCCCCCCCTGCGCCCTGCACCCTACAGTGACCGGAGTGTGTGGGTTAGTGTGGGAGCAATGGCGCACAGCTGCAGTGCTGTGCGCTACCTCATGGGAAGACAGGAGTCTTCTGCCGCCGATTTCGATGTCTTCTTGCTTCTGCCGGCTTCTGTCTTCTGGCTCTGCGAGGGGGACGGCGGCGCGGCTCCGGGAACGGACGACCAAGGTTAAGATCCTGTGTTCGAACCCTCTGGAGCTAATGGTGTCCAGTAGCCTAAGAAGCGCAACCTAGCCGCAGTTAGTGGGTTTGCTTCTCTCCCCTCAGTCCCACGTAGCAGAGAGTCTGTTGCCAGCAGAAGCTCTCTGAAATTAAAAAACCTAACTAAAATACTTTCTTATTAGCAAGCTCAGGAGAGCCCACTAAAAGCACCCAGCTCTGGCCGGGCACAGATTCTAACTGAGGTCTGGAGGAGGGGCATAGAGGGAGGAGCCAGTGCACACCAGTAGTACTAAATCTTTCTTAGAGTGCCCAGTCTCCTGCGGAGCCGGTCTATTCCCCATGGTCCTTACGGAGTCCCCACCATCCACTAGGACGTTAGAGAAAAGTAGTAGAGATGCATGCTACCTGCAGGATAACACCAAAGCCCAGGAAACAGGTTTAGGGTACTAATCCAATTATGTGCGATGGGTGCGAAGTGCCGTTGCCGCACGGTTTAAACACCGGCAACGGCACTCGATCTCTGCTGTACAGTGCGGCCGCTGCTGCGAAGACTCGCACCTACAAAATCATATTGCGGCTAATTGAATTGACCCCTGAGTATTTGTGTGACCATATATTTTAATCATTATAATATTAATACAAAAAACACTAAAATGAAACAAAACCAGTGTGCAGCACAAAATCAGCTTTAGTTCTACTCGGGCACCTCATTGTGTGTGTAAGTACATCAAGCTTTCCACCCACTAGGACTCCATTTGCTGTAGAGGAGATATTTGCATAAGCCAAGGGAAGGTGTTGAGCTGAGTAAAGGCATTCCTGCATAAGTATGGCATATGCAACACAGAAGAAAAAAAGATTTGTCTTGGTGTCTACACCTAGAAATAAAAAGTAACTTTTATTAATTTATTTGAAAAAGTTGCTGTTTAAAAAAAAAAAAAAAAAAACATCCGGAAGTGATCAAGCCCTTGTGAGGGTGAAACCGGTCTTCCGTTGTCCGCTATAGCCACACCTGGTCCCGTACTCACGGCGCATCTATCCCCACTGAACAGGTTATCCCGCTGACACATTGTGTACGGCGTTGTAGTTATATTTGGTGCTCCTATGTCCGTTCTGGCCGTATTTGGTCCCGGACTCACGGTGCACTAAACTTTTGCTGACGGGCTTTATCCTGCTAATATAATAGTGCATGGTGTTTTACTATTTGCCCATTGTGCCTTAAATGATTTCTTTTTGATCCCTGTATACCCAGGATTTTTTTGAGACTCATACGCATCACAGTGACCAATATCAATTGTGATTTATTAGTTTTCAGGCACTTGCATTACTCTTTGCTCCTCAAATACCAAGAGATAGGTTACCTTACATTTACTACATAGTGACACCTGCATCAGTGTGTTAATTGGCTGATTTTGCATTAAGTGACACTTATACAGCCTCCACTGTGAATTGTGACACTCATGCAGGTAGTCCATTACCTATTCCACTTGGAGTTTTTGGTTGATGTACTGTATGGCAACAACCACAAATGGGGATGACTATCGTCACCTATATGCAATATTTCTTTTTTCACTTTCTCCATAGTGTGTATACTCAAACACAGGTGCTTTACATAAAAATGATCCTGTCTATATTCAGGTTCTTTCACAACCGATATTAATTTTGGCAATTTCACACCTGTATGCAATATTTTTATATCTTGCTCGTGGACTCTCACCAGTGATCCGGGGACGCAGCATGAGTGTATTTACACCTAGCCGTTTTATCTGGCAGCAGATCCACCATTTTGTTTATTCCCACTTTCTCTATGTGACTCCTTTTTCTAAGTGATCTCTCATCAATGAGCCAAGGAGTGGTTGCGTCCTTTAATTTTCTACTATCATACCACACTGATAACGCCCAATACCGTCCGAACTTGGAAGCTAAACTGTTGGTTTTGGTCAGGAGACCACCTCGGAATACTAAGTTTAGTAGAAACATTTGTTCATTATAAGACTCCATGCCTAACATTGACAGCAGAATCGCTGCTCTAGACTTTCTTCCAAACTTTTATTCTACTGGACTTTCACCCTTTGAGTATTGATACCTGGTTCAGTGTTGTTGACACAAGTGATATCTCCGTGAATCCACACTGTATAGACCACAAGGTCTCTATCAAATATCTGTTTGCAGGCGTGACCACTTCAGTCCCAATGGTTATAGACTCTGATGCGATTGAGTTTAATACACAGATACGTTGACAATCAGAGACCGAAGTTTTTATATTGAATGTTGTTTGTCTTTAATTCTGGATACCTTTACTCTATTTTAAGTAGTATTTATTAAAAGTGTACGTTTTAACGAATCAATTATTTCATCTTTATCATTGTATATCTATTTAAGAGTGCACCCACAAAGAGTCTTGCTTCTCCTCTGCCCTGCTTGAATAGTTATGCTGTTTGACTTAGGGTGCACCACCAGAGTTACATATTCAGGAAAATACCTCTAATTGTTGATTTCTGGTCATATATTTCTTTTCTATACTTTTGTAACTGGTGCAGAATCATCCCAACTGCATATTATTATTTTTTTTAAACTGCGAAATACTGAGAAAAAGATGGTGAGAAAGCAGGAAATTGTGATATAAAATGTAGCGTGTTTGGGTTACAGTGACAGCTGAAAGATGGTCCAATAGTTAAGTTCTGTGTTGAAATCCAGAGGTTTACAACCAAACCTGCTTTCATTAGTGGACTATACCATGGATGTCTAGACATATATGGATACACCACTTCACTTGGCTTAACCCTAATTTCTGCTTTAGCAATAGCAGCCCGATTTACACAAGCTTAAATGCTTGGAGGCAGAGACAATCTAAGAAGGCCTTGCCCTTTGCAGGTTTTGTAATCTGTGGTGTACTTTCCTGCCAGTCATGACTGAGAAATTTAAGGGCCAGAGTCCTTTCCAGTGTCCGGTAGAACCAGGGATCCTCCCTTCAAGGATTAATCTTGTGGTTCCCAAAGTGTTCACCAAAGGGGCAAGCAGGCAGTATGAGGCAGCCATCACAACTCAGGGGGTGGTCTTAAGGTTGCCGGCGGCCGGGCTCCCGGCGACCACCATACCGACGCCAGAATCTCGACCGCCGGCATACAGACATCTTTTCTCCCCCTGAAGGGAGTATAGATAGCGTGGCGCACCGTGCCCGCAGCATGGCGAGCCCGCAAGGGGCTCATTTGCGCTCGCCCAGCTGTCTGTATGCCGGCGGCCGGGACCCCGACCGCCGGCAAACCATACTACACCCCAACTCAGGGCCTAATTCAGACCTGACTGTAGCCCTGCAAAATTTTGCAGGGCTACGATCAGGCACACTGACATGCGGGGGGACACCCAGCACAGGGCTAGTCCGTCCGCATGTTAAAATCTATGAATTTATACCTGCATTCAGAGAACAATGCTTGGAGTGAGATGAACTTCTCTCATCCATGGACATCAAGGATGCATACTTCCATGACCCGATTTGGGATGTGCACCAATGCCTGTTCAAGTTTGTCATGGGCAGTGCCCATTTCCAGTTCAGGTCCCTTTCTTTCATTCTGGTGAACAGCTCCCAAAGATTATTGCAGTAATGGCAGTGCTTTTGCTGTTTAAATAGATTAGTTATTCAGTACTTTGACAACTGGCTGACAATGTACAAACTGCGCTTCTCCAGTCCCATATACAATTGACAACAGAGACTCAGGAGGCGCATGGCTGGGTAACTCAATTACCCCAAGTCCAGCTTTAGTCTGATCACACTTTGTCAAATTTCTGTGTCTACTCTTGGGCAATTGATCGTTACGACATACAGGGCACTGAAAGCTTTCACCTGGGCATCAGCTCTCCACTGCATGCAGTTACTGGGCAGGATGGTGTCTTGCTTTAAGGCAGTCCCATTTACCTGTATTTAGTGACAGACTAGCTTCTATCCCAGTCGCTATGATGAACACTCGCCTGGCAAGACACTTCTTTTGGCCATCTCCGGCAACTCTGTGGTGGCTGAACAGACACTGCCCCAAACCGGGCCATATCTGGTCTGTGGAATATGGACCATTGTGATGATGGATGCCAGGTTCCTGGGATATGAAGTGGTACTGCCGAGTCTTCACCTGCAGGGACTTTAGTCCCAAGATGAAGTTCATCTTCCCATAAATGTCCTAGAGCTAAACAGTCTGCTCAAAACTCAGCCATGTATTTAGTGCAGACCCTTTTCGGATCCAAGCCAACAATGCCACAGCCTTGCAAGTGTGAAGATAGAGATTAAGCGCTACTATGTGGACTCGTTAGAGCGTGTAGTCTTGAGTGCAGCTTAAACCCTGGCAAGGTTACCCGGCACCTGTATATAATATTTTAATTAGGGTTGTGGGTTTTAGCGTTCTACAAGAAATTAAATATATGTATGGAAAAGTGTCCGTTTAAGAAGTGAATATCACACAATACAATGTATAAAATATATAAATATTCTGTGAATTCTCAAAAATGAAACAATTGAAAGATCACAATACAATGTATCACTATTCTGTGAGTTCTCCTAAATGAAACAGAGTGTCAGATGCGGTTATCAGTGAAAAAAAACATTCTCGTGTCACAGTTTTACCTTATTTAGGATGTAATAAGGTTGTGGTACTGTTCTATAATTAATTATCCCAGGAAGGATGGCTGCCTTGACATTTATAAACCATCAAGGAGTATTTGGCAATAGCAGAGATGGCCAAGATCTTTTGCTGAGCAGATAGGCACATTCTGGCGATAGTCATCACAAGTGCAGAAAACTAGAAAGCCCATCTCAGTTGACATGCCATTCATCCAGGGAGTGGTCGCTTTACCCAGAGGTGTTCAATCAGCCAGTATAGCAATAGGGTTTTTTCCAAAGGTTGTCCTGATGGCCGCTCAGTTAGACCACAAGCTTTTGCTGTATGAGTCAAAGACCAGGGATTCACAGGCAATTCTGGTGGACGCCATGATAGCTCTTTGGTGGTAACTGCTTGGAAATCCGTTTCAGATTTCCTTGATTCTCTGGGACCTCAAAAATTGAAAATGAAGGGGTCTCCAACCATTCTAGTGGCTCCAGATTGGGCATGTTGGTCTTGGTATAACATACTTCTACTGGCAGAAACTCTGAGGAAACTACTCAGGCAGATATTCTTAGTAAAAGTTCCTTTATTACATCCATACGTACCTTACCTTGGTTACTTTAATGGCATGGCTGTTGAAGCCATAATCCTCTGGGGTGAAGGGTTTTCTAACTGGTCATTAAAATGGGGATCAGGGCCAAGAAATTATCTTCCAAAAACTACCACCGGAGTCTAGACGCTATACATTTCTTGGTGCAAGTGGAAAAAGTTACAAGACTTATTGCCCTTTTATAAACAACTCAAAATAATGATATATAAGTAAAAAAATAAAAAGATGCTACTCTGCATTAATATTACATTACTGGAGAACCCTATTCTAAAGGGGACAGTTATCAATGGAAGATTTTGGCCAAATAGCTTATTTTTGTTTATTTAATTATTTTTATGGCAATTTGCATTTCCCCCAATCTGCTAAAAGAACATCGCCACTTGCATCAAAATAAAGCACTACAAAAATAATTGCACTGGTTTATGCATTCAAGATTGCCTGAAAGCCAGTGAAGTGAGCTGCTTTTTTTTTATATTTCTCTTACGTCCCAGAGGATGCTGGGGTCCATTTTAGTACCATGGGGTATAGTGTTCCGCAGGAGCCTTCGTCACTTTAAGACTTTTCAACAGTGTGAACTGGCTCCTCCCTCTATGCCCCTCCTCCAGACCTCAGTTTAGAAAATGTGCCCGGGAGACTGGCTGCACATCAGTGAAGCTCTACTGAGTTTTGCTGAAAAAGACTTTGTTAGGTTTTTTATTTTACAGAGAAGCTGCTGGCAACAGTTTCCCTGCTTCGTGGGACTTAGGGGGGGGAGAGTAGGAACCAACTTCTCAGTTAGTTTAATGGCTCTGCTTCCACTGACAGGACACCATTAGCTCCTGAAGGGTACTGAACACAGCCCTTGCCTGGCTGCTGCTCACTCCCACAGCACTGCCGCCACCCCCTAACAGAGCCAGAAGTCAGAAGGCTGGTGAGTATTAACCGGAGACCTGCAGAGAGGGGCCCTCCGGTCATCATGGCGGCATAATGGTACCAGCGCAGCGCGGGACGCTGTGCGTCAACATGTCTCTCAGAACAGGGTGCAGGGCGCGCGCGGGGGGGGGGGTAAATATTACTGTGGCTGAACCGCGCCATTACAAGGGGGCGGGGCTTCACCTCAGAATTGCTTGTAACTCATTTAGCGCCATTTTCTCCTCACAGAGACGCCGGAGCGCTGATCCTACAGGCTGCTTCTCCTCACACATCGCTGATACAAGTACCAGGGAGTAATAGAAGGGGAGCACATAATTTATTGAAGTCTGCAGGCTTCACATTGGATAAGAAGCACTGTTTTGGTATATATGTATATTCATTGTATGTAATACATATAGGGCGCGTGGTGTGGACTGGCAATCCCCTCTGGGTCTCTCTGACAGACTTTAGGTAGATCTGTCCCCAATAACTCCCGTGTGTGTGTGTGAGTGGTGTGACTGTACACGTGTGTAATATGTCTAGAGAAAGTTCTTCCCCAGAGGAAACCAGTTTGGAGGCACAAGAGTGTTCTGAGCCTGTGTGGGTGTGAAAGCTGCAGAGTAATATGTAAATTCTCTGAGTCTGAACAACAGACAAAGAAAGACAGTCTGTGGAGGATGCTCTGTTTTGCCGATTCCTCCACGTCACCCACTCGGGACCCCTCCTGTTCCCAGAAAAGGTCTCTGACCCAAATTATGCAAATGGACACTGACACAGATTCCGACACTGAAGTCGACACTGGAGATTTGAGGGGGGTAGATCCCAAACTGGCTAAGAGCATTCAATGTATGATAGTCACTATAAAAGAGGTGTTGGAATTTCCTGACACAACCTGAGGAAAGAGATTATTTTAAATTAAATAAAAAAAAAAAAACGAGGAAAAAAAAAACAAAAAAAAAACAGGTGGTGACTTTTCCTCCGTCTAAGGATAGCGTACCCTTTCCCTGAAGAGGATAGGCGTAAGTGGGAGTCACCCCCAATGATAGACACCTCAGTCTCTAGGTTATCAAAGAAAATCATTTTACCTGCCCCAGGGTCAGCTTCATTAAAAGAACCTGCTGACCGCAAATTAGAGACGACATTAAAGTCCATCTATGTTGCTACGGGTACGTTACTCAGGCCCGCGATTGCTTCTGCATGGGTAGGTAACGCAGTGGAAAAGTTGGCAGACAATTTAATTGTTAATATTGACACGGTCGATAAAGATGATATGCTGCAAATTATAGGTCATATCAAAGATTCTGCAGGTTACTTGGTTGAGGCTATGAAGGACATAGGCTTACTGGGCACAAGGGCCTCTACTATGGCGATTTCAGCCGCAGGGCGCTCTGGATCCGCCAATGGAATGTTGACGCTGAATCCAAAAGAAATATTGGGCGCTTCCCTACAAAGGTGAGGCCCTCTTTGGAAACTAGATGCCATAATATCAACTACTACATCTGGCAAGTTAGCATTTCTGCCGTTGGCAGCTACACCGGCAAAGTAAAAAAAAAAAAAAAAGGATATTCTCATACTATGCAGTCCTTTCGGCCCAACAAGTACAAAAAGGCTAAGAGTACCCCTTTTGTCACAGGAAAAGGGAGAGGAAAAGGTAGAAAAGCTACAACACCGTCAAGCTCCCAGGAGCAGAAGTCAGCAACTACTTCTGCAAAAGCCACAGCATGATGCTGGGGCTCCTCTGCGGGAGTGCGATCGGGTGGGGGCACGTCTATTATATTTCAGCCAGGTCTGGCTTCACTCAGACCTGGATCCTTGGATATTACAGATAGTATCCCAAGGTTACAGTTTGGAATTTCAAGACCTTCCCCATGCCGATTTTTCAAATCAGCCTTGCCAGTTTCTGCTCAGGAATGTCCTGAAATGTCCTGAACTCAATACACAAAATAATTGCCTTGGTTCCTGCAAAGAAACCAAGTTTTTTTATTCAAGCCTGTTTGTGGTGCCGAAGCCGGATGGCTCGGTCAGACCGATTTGAAACCTAAAATCTCCGAATCTTTATTTGAAAAGGTTCAAATTCAAGATGGAATCCTTGAGAGAGGCAATTTCCAGCTTGGAAGAAAAGGAATTTCTGGTGTCTGTGGACATCAAGGATGCTTACTTGCATGTCCCCATTTACCCGCCACATCAAGCATACCTGAGGTTTGCAGTTCAGGATTGCCACTACCAATTCCAGACATTACCGTTCGGGCTCTCCACGGCTCAGGGAATATTCACCAAGGTGATGGCGGAGATGATGGTTCTCCTTCGCAAACAAGGAGTCAACATAATTCCATACTTGGACGATCTCCTCATAAAAGCGAGATCCAGGGACAAGCTACTCCAGAACATAGCATTGTCCCCGAAGGTGCTTCAAAAGCACGGTTGGATCATCAACTTTCCGAAATCGCAGTTGGAACCGACAATGAGATTATCATATTTGGGAATGATACTGGACACAGAGATACAGAGAGTATTTCTACCGGTGGAAAAGACTCAGGAGATCCAGAACATGGTTAAACAACGTTTGAGACCAAGAACAGTATCAATTCATCAGTGCATTCGCCTGTTGGGGAAAATGATAGCGGCTTACGAGGCCCTACAATATGGCCGATTCCATGCCAGGGTCTTCCAGTGGGGCCAACGGGACAAGTGATCAGGGTCGCATCTCCACATGCATCAAAGGATAACCTTTTCAGCGAAAGCCAGAATTTCGCTCCTGTGGTGGCTACAAAATTCTCACCTCCTGGAGAGACGCAGGTTCGGGATTCAGGCCTGGATCCTGGTGACCACGGATGCAAGTCTCCGAGGATGGGGAGCAGTCACGCAAGGCGAAAGCTTCCAAGGAAGATGGTCAAGTTAAGAAACTCGCCTTCACATAAACATTCTGGAGTTGAGAGCTGTGTACAACAGTCTTCATCAAGCGGCACACCTTCTTCAAGGTCGTCCCATACAGATCCAGTCAGACAATGTAACGGCAGTAGCTTACATAAACCGTCGAGGCGGAACAAAAAGCAGAGCAACAATGGCAGAGGTGACAAAGATACTCCTCTGGGCAGAAAGACATGCAAAAGCTCTGTTGGCAATTTTCATTCCGGGAGTGGACAACTGGGAAGCAGACTTCCTCAGCAGACACGATCTTCATCCAGGAGAATGGGGCCTCCACCCAGAAGTCTTTGCGGAGGTGGCAAGTTGTTGGGTTGTTCCTCAAGTGGATATGATGGCATCACGCCTCAACAAGAAGCTTCAGAAATATTGTTCCAGGTCAAGAGACCCACAAGCAATAGCGACAGATGCACTGGTGACCCAGTGGGTGTTTTGGTCGGTGTATCTGTTCCCTCCACTTCCACTTATTCCAAAAGTTCTCAAGATCATCAGAAGAACAGGAGTTCAAGCAATACTCATTGCTCCGGACTGACCAAGGAGGGCTTGGTATCCAGATCTTCAAGAGTTATTAATGGAAGATCCTTGGCCTCTTCCTGAGGACCTGTTTCAGCAGGAGCCGTTAGTTTATCAGGACTTACCGCAGTTGCGTTTGACGGCATGGCTGTTGAGCGCCAGATCCTAGCCCGTAAGGGTATTCCCAATTAAGTCATTCCCACATTTATTCTGGCCAGGAAAGGGGTAACGTCCAAACATTACCATCGTATCTGGAGAAAATATGTATCTTGGTGTGTATCCAAGAAGTTTCCTGCGGTGGAGTTTCAATTAGGACGACTTCTCCT
Source organism: Pseudophryne corroboree (assembly GCF_028390025.1). NCBI lineage: Eukaryota > Metazoa > Chordata > Amphibia > Anura > Myobatrachidae > Pseudophryne > Pseudophryne corroboree. Next base: position 403,986,776 of record NC_086446.1, read on the forward strand.
ATTTCTACAGGCAGGTGTGGATGCTGGATTGAGATTAGGATCTATCGAGGTTCAGATTTCGGCCTTGTTAAAGTTTTCTTTCAGAAACAATTGGCTTCTCTTCCTGAGGTCCAGACGTTCGTGAAAGGGGTTCTGCGCATCCAACCTCCCTTTGTGCCTCCTGCGGCGCCATGGGATCTTAATGTGGTGTTGCAGTTCCTTAAATCGGACTGTTTTGAGCCTCTGCAAGAGGTGGAGTTGAAGTTCTCACTTAAAAAGTGGTCATGCTGTTGGCCTTGGCTTCAGGCAGACGAGTGTCTGAGTTAGGAGCTCTGTCTCAAGAGTCCTTATTTGATATTTCATGAAGATGGGGCTGAACTGAGAACACGTCAGCACTTTCTTCCGAAGGTTGTGTTTTCTTTTCATATCAACCAACTAGTGGTGGTACCAGTAGCTTCTGACACCTCAGCCATCTCAAAGTCCTTGGATGTCGTCAGAGCGCTGAGGACTTATGTTGCATGAATCGATAAGGAAAACAGAATCTCTATTTGTCCTCTATGACCCGAACAAGATTGGGGGTCCTGCTTCTAAGCAGACTATTGCGCGCTGGATCGGGGGTACCATTCGGCACGCTCATTCCACGGCAGGATTGCAGTTACCGACTTCGGTAAAAGCGGACTCTACAAGGAAAGTGGGTTTGTCCTGGACAGCTGCCCGGGGGGGGTCACGGCTTTGCAAATCTGCCGAGCTGCTACTTGGTTGGGTGCAAACACATTTGATAAGTTTTATAAGTTTGACACCTTGGCTGCTGACGACCTTCAATTTGGTCAGTCAGTTCTGCAGGAACATTAGCACTTTTCAGCCCGTACTGGGAGCTTTGGTATATCCCTATGGTACTAAAATGGACTCCAGCATCCTCTAGGACGTAAGAGAAAATAGAATTTTAAATTACCTGTCGGTAAATCCTTTTCTCGTAGTCCGTAGAGGATGCTGGGCGCCCGCCCAGTGCTCATTTTTCCTGCTGATTACGTTTATCTTTCTCTTTCATCCTCTAGGGGACACTGGAGTCCTATACAGTAGGGGTGTGAAGCCTTGAACCGGAGGTGTGGCACAATCTAAAATTAGCATTGTCTGCACAGCCGGCTCCTCCCCTTCACATCCCTCCTCCCTCAGTTTGAAAAATTGTGCTGGAGGTAACAGCACGTGGAGCATTGAGCTCCTGACTAAAAATCTAAAAGGGGCTGCGTAACCCTAATAAAAGGGGGACAAGGCTGCCTAATACCAGAGAGACAAAGATCCCTATTGAAGGGACCTGCCTCTCTCCACAGGAGATCCTCCAAGTCCTTCTAACAGTGAGTACTGGTCGAAGGAAAGAAGTAGCTTAGGGTCCCTCAAGTATTTTTATTTGTTTTTTAAACCTTACTAAAATATCACTTGTAATATATCAACTGCTGCCTGTATGTAACCCACACTGCTGCCTCCTGTAATATAGCCCCTATTGCAGCTACAGCGGCGGGAAGGAGCGGAGTGGGGCGCGGGACTTGGCCTTTCCTCCCTGTGAGCAGGGAGAGATGGCAGAGCGGCGCGTTGCACAGCGACGAAGACTACAGCCGAAGCGGAGCACAGGCGCCGCTACGGGAAACTGTCCAGGCGCGCGCTGGCCAGCGGGTCCGGAGCGCGCCAAATAGTGTCCTCACAGAGCGCCAGAGAGTGGACTCGGCGCGCGCCGGCCTGCGGCCAGCGGGAGGGGGCTAGAAATAAAAGTGCTTACATACCGTGAAGGGGTGGCAGCGACATCCGAGGCAGCAGCAAAGGAGCTCATATAGCCTAATGGCTAGGGTTCCTGACAGCAGCATATTTTTCCAAACAGTCTTGCAGGACATTTAGTGAGGGCAATATTTAATGATTATGGCGCCAGGCTGAGGTAATGGATGGGTCCTCCCCCTCCCCCCAGTAGAGTACATAGGGGAAGTTTGTTTATTAAAGAATTAGCTCCCTCTGCTGCACTGCCTGCATAGTGCATAGTATAATAGAGCAGGGAGATCGTTAGGTAACCGCTCCCTCTGCTGGTGAATAATATATATACAGATGAGGATCTCCTGAAAAGTAATCAACTTTACAATTTATATTTTCAAGGGACTTCTGTTTCAAAGATCCTGCAGAAAATACACGGAAGCAAGCGAATACCAACTCTAACATCGTAGCTGATTTACAGTTGGGGTGTGAGGATTGCGAGTCGGCTGGTGTTTTAATTTTATTTATTTTTTTAATATAAAAATTATTATTATTTTTTTTTATTATTGTTAATTAAAGTAAAGATATTGGCCTGCTCCTTTTATATACGAAAAGGACAGGTAATTCCAGCCGGATCCAATACCTTCACCTCCGTCATCTCCCAGTTTTTCTCTTCCTACTTTAAAGGGTGAAAGCGCGGCGGGCTACCCTGGTACAGGGTTTTCAAAACAACATGTCTAAGGCAACCAAGACCTCCAAGACCTGTTATGTTTGTACGAAATGTAACAAGAAGAGCACGCGGGTTGGCAGCTCCGGGGTGTGCGACTCCTGCTTAAACAAGGACGCTCCACCTGGGAGCAGTGCTCTGGCTAAGGCATGGGAAGACAAGCTTGCTAATAGAATCTCCATGGAGATGGCAGAGTCGCGCAAGCAGCAATCAGAATGGGCTGCGGGATTCTCAAAGACGATGGAGGAATTTCTCATCAGGTTAACGCCGCCCGCACACGCAGAAACGAGTGTGCGCAAAGCGGTTAAAAGAACTCTCCCTATGATACCAGAATCAGAGGAGGAAGAGGGTTTTCTTCTTGATACGGAGGAAGGTGAGTTAATTGAACCTAACCTAGACGCCGACTTTCCAGAAGAGGACTCGGCAATCTCAGGTCTAGACTCCTTAATTGACGCGGTAAAAGCGATCCTAAGTTTTAAGGACGAGGAAATACGGGAGCCAGAGGATTTCGATTTGTTCGAATCCCAGAAGCCGCGTTCAGCAGTGTTTCCTATTCCTAAATCCCTCCAATCTCAGATAGAGGAGGCTTGGAAACAACCTGACAAACGGTTTCAATTTCCGAAACGGTTTCAGGTAACTTATCCCCTACCTAAGGGTGTAATGGACAAGTGGGAGACTCCGCCGGTAGTGGATGCTTCCCTAGGAAGGTTGTCAAAAAAGACAATTTTACCAATTCCTAACGTAACTACTTTAAAGGATGCGTCAGACCGTAAAGTTGACACTGCGTTAAAGTCAATTTTTGTTGCAGCTGGTGCAGCGCAGAGACCTGCGATCGTCTGTGCTTGGGTCAACAAGGCCATGGGTGCATGGTTCGGCCGTATTGTACAAGCTATTGAGGAGGAAAATAGCTTAGAAGAGAAGAGATTACCCAACTGGCAGAACACATTCGAGAATCTGCATCGTACTTGTGTCAAGCTTCTAAGGATATTAGCAGAATAGCATCGCGTATATCTGCATCGGCCATATCGGCTAGAAGGATTTTATGGCTCAGAGAATGGCAGGGAGACTCTGAGACCAAGAAGGCGGTAGAATCCATCCCCTTTGGGGGTGAAATGCTGTTCGGACCAGAATTAGACAAGTGGATTTCGCAGGCTACAGCGGGGAAGTCCACTTTTCTGCCTACTCCGTATACGAGAACCGCTCCACAAACTAGGAGAGGTTATTCGGGACCAGCATTTACTTCATTTAGATCTCAGTCCTTTCGAGACAGAGGAAGGGGTTTCGGTACACAAGCACGTGGGGGCAGAGGTAGAGGCCGCTCACAAGCAACAACCAGAAAGCAGGATAAACCCGCTGACAAGACCATGGCATGACGGCCTCCCAGCTCACCTGGGGTCCCCCTTGGTGGGCGGCCGACTGGAAGGTTTTCAGGACATCTGGGCCAAAACCTCACCAGAACTTTGGGTGAACAACTTGATCTCTCAGGGATACAAACTGGAATTTCAACAGAGGCCTCACAGTCAGTTTTTTACAACAGGATTGCCTCAGTGCCCTCAGAAAGCAAGGGCACTACGGGCAGCAATTCTCAAATTGCTACAAGCAGAGGTCATTATTCCGGTTCCCGCTTCTCAGAGAGGAACGGGGTTCTATTCCAATCTTTTTGTCGTGCCAAAGCCAGACGGGACGGTCAGACCAATACTCAATTTAAAAGTTTTCAACCAGTTTTTAAGAGTCTACAAATTCAAGATGGAATCAATCCAATCAGTCATTGCAGGCTTAGAACAGGGCGAGTTCATGGTATCCATGGACATAAAGGATGCATATCTGCATATTCCAATCTGGACTCCTCACCAGGCTTACTTAAGGTTCGCACTGGTGGCGGATCACTACCAATTCCGGGCATTGCCGTTCGGCCTAGCATCAGCCCCAAGAATTTTCACAAAAGATCATGGCGATCATGGTTGCAGGACTGAGACTGTTGGGGGTCACGATTATACCTTATCTGGACGATTTATTGATCAAGGCTCCATCTCAGAATCGACTGCTCAAGGATGTTCAGACATCCCATCAATTCCTAATTCAACATGGATGGATTGTCAATTTCCAAAAGTCCAACCTCATACCGACTCAACGGATTCAATTCCTCGGCCTCATCTTGGACACAGTCCTATTACAGGTGTTCCTACCAGAGAACAAGGTCCAGGACCTACAGAGATTAGTGGCTCACGTACTGAGGACGCAAACCGTTTCTCTGCACCTCTGTGTGCAACTTCTCGGGAAGATGGTGGCGTCGTTCGAAGCTCTCCAGTACGGCAGACTTCATTCACGACCATTCCAAATGAACCTCATTGCTCAGGGAGCAGGCTCGCACTGGCTTCTACATCGGAGAATCCGACTTCACCCACAGGTACGGGTCTCCCTGATATGGTGGTCGTTACACAAGAACCTTGCAGCCGGCAAAAAATGCGGCATTTGGGATTGGAGGATCCTGACGACGGATGCCAGTCTCAGAGGTTGGGGAGCCGTCCTAAACGACCATCCGTTTCAAGGACGGTGGACCCTACAGGAGAGCAAACTACCCATAAATATGCTCGAACTAAGGGCAGTTTACAATGCACTTCTCTTAGCAGAAGACCTAGTCGTGAATCAACACATCAGGATTCACTCAGACAATGTTACGACGACGGCATACATAAACCGTCAAGGAGGAACAAAGAGCAGGATGGCGTTAAAGGAAGCCACAAAGATCTTGTTGTGGGCGTAAAGAAGAGACATCATTCTCTCGGCAGTGTTCATTCCAGGTGTGGAGAACTGGGAAGCAGATTACCTCAGTCGCCAGGACATGCATCCGGGAGAGTGGTGCCTTCATCCACGGATTTTCAACATGATTGTGAGAAGATGGGGTCTACCTCAGGTGGACCTAATGGCGTCTCGACAAAACCATCAGCTGCCCAGATGTGTGTCAAGGACGCGAGACCCAGCAGCAGAAGGAGTGGACGCATTAACACTTCCTTGGTGTTACAGGAGGGTTTACATATTTCCACCATTCCCACTCATACCCAGGGTTCTGAAAAGGGTAAAGCGGGAACGAGTGTGGGCCATTCTAATCGCACCAGATTGGCCCCGCAGGAGTTGGTACTCCGACCTGCAGGGGTTACTTGCGGAAGATCCTTGGAGGTTACCTCAGAGAGAGGACCTGCTATCTCAGGGACCGTTCCTACACCCCGACCTGAACAGGCTGCGTTTGACGGCGTGGCTATTGAAACCCGGATCTTAAGAAACAGAGGGATTCCACGAACGGCCATCCCTACAATGATTGCCGCTAGAAAACCGGTCACAGCCAGGCACTACTACAGGATTTGGAGACGGTACATGGCTTGGTGTCAGGAGCGGGGATGGAATTCAACGAACTTCCACTTATCTCGACTTCTACTTTTCCTTCAGGCCGGTCAAGAGGGAGGCCTCAGACTGGGCTCTCTGAAGGTTCAGATTTTGGCTCTCTCCATCCTTTTTCAACAGCGGTTAGCATCCTTGCCAGAGATTCAAACCTTTTTACAGGGGGTTCTGAGGATTCAACCCCCTTTTCGTCCTCCCACGGCACCATGGGACTTGAATTTGGTGTTAGAATATTTGAAGTCACCGACTTTTGAGCCGTTGACAAGAACAGACTTGAAATCTCTCTCTTGGAAGGTCACGTTATTACTTGCCTTGGCTTCGGCTAGGCGAGTTTCTGAGTTGGGAGCCTTATCCTGTAAGAGTCCTTTCTTAGTTTTTCATGAGGATAGGGCGGAACTCCGTACAAGGGCGGACTTCCTTCCGAAGGTGGTTTCGGGGTTTCATGTAAACCAGCCAATAGTGGTTACATCTTTCCAGGGTCTCACAGATGAGGACGTGTCCTTGGATGTTGTCCGAGCTTTACGGGTATACGTACAGGTTACGTCGTCCTTCAGAAAGTCGGGCCATTTGTTTGTTCTTTATGATGGGCCAAAGAAGGGTTGGCCAGCATCTAAGCAGTCTTTGGCTAGATGGATTAGACTTACCATTCGGCAAGCTTATGTTGCCTGTGGCAAACAGGTTCCGGTTCAGACGGGTGCTCATACTACCCGTTCAGTGGGTGCCTCGTGGGCGGCTGCCAGAGGTGCTTCCACTACTCAACTTTGCAGAGCGGCGACATGGTCTTCTGCCCACACGTTCGCGAAATTTTACAAGTTTGATACTTTTGCGTCCGGAGAATCTAAGTTCGGACGTTAGTTTTGCAGGCCACCGACAGCACTCCCACCCTGGGGGTAAACTTTGGGACGTCCCCTACTGTATAGGACTCCAGTGTCCCCTAGTGGATGAAAGAGAAAAGAGGATTTTGGTACTTACCGATAAATCCATTTCTCTGAATCCTCTAGGGGACACTGGACGCCCGCCTCGGTGCTGTCAACCTGCTGTGTTCTAAGTTCTTGTTTTAAAACAGTTCGTATACACAGCGTTCCTTTTTTTCGGTTAAGAGTTCTTGGCCGCTGTTTGATATGTTGTACGGTTCGGTTCCTCGCCATGTGCTATAGTGTCATGTCCTATTCTCTCAGTCAAATTTTTCAAACTGAGGGAGGAGGGATGTGAAGGGGAGGAGCCGGCTGTGCAGACAATGCTAATTTTAGATTGTGCCACACCTCCGGTTCAAGGCTTCACACCCCTACTGTATATGACTCCAGTGTCCCCTAGAGGATTCAGAGAAATGGATTTATCGGTAAGTACCAAAATCCTCTTTTCTGCACATTTTTTCATGTGTTCAGTTGTTAACAGCTGTTGCGTTATCCATGCTGGTTGGCATGACTTATGTTTAAGGCCATGTTAGCCGACATGTTGTTTATGGATGGTGTGAGCTGGTGTGAATCTCGCCACAAGTTTAATAGTAATTCCTCTCTCGAGAATGTCCATCTCCTCGGGCACAGTTCCTATACTGAGGTCTGGAGGAGGGGCATAGATGGAGGAGCCAGTTCACACTGTTGAAAAAAAGTCTTAAAGTGCCGAAGGCTCCTGCGGAACAGTCTATACCCCATGGTACTAAAATGGACCCCAGCATCCTCTACGGACTACGAGAAAAGGATTTACCGGCAGGTAAAAAATAAATAAAAGGATTTTAAAGAAGAAAAATAATTATTGTGAGCAGCTCCACAATAATAGTATACTGCTTTGACATTGTTTTCAAAGGTGCTGAAGGTTACACCAGCTCAGCCAATTAAAAGTGTTCAACTTGTGATTGCCAGAACTTTTCTCATTCATTTCTAATGGTAATATATTCCAATGGCCTTTCTATTCCATGGCAATTCAAATCATTTACAAAAGTATTGATTTTACTCAGCGTAAAATGATTCCATATAGTCTGCATTTAAAATAAACAGAACTTTAGATTGGAGTGTTAGGGGAAATAACAGTTTACTAAAAGAAACGCTATTTATCATGGCAGATGGGGTTTCGCCCTAAGGGGCCGTTTTTCGGCTGGGCGAAAAATTTGTCAGGAGCGAAAAACACGTGGATCGGTGAATGCCTTATTCGTAGATAAAAAAAAATAAGAATTTACTTACCGATAATTCTATTTCTCATAGTCCGTAGTGGATGCTGGGGACTCCGAAAGGACCATGAGGATAGCGGCTCCGCAGGAGACTGGGCACAAAAGTAAAAGCTTTAGGACTACCTGGTGTGCACTGGCTCCTCCCCCTATGACCCTCTTCCAAGCCTCAGTTAGGATACTGTGCCCGAACGAGCGTACACAATAAGGAAGGATTTTGAATCCCGGGTAAGACTCATACCAGCCACACCAATCACACCGTACAACTTGTGATTTGAACCCAGTTAACAGCATGATAACAGAGGAGCCTCTGAAAAGATGGCTCACAACAATAATAACCCGATTTTTGTAACAATAACTATGTACAAGTATTGCAGACAATCCGCACTTGGGATGGGCGCCCAGCATCCACTACGGACTATGAGAAATAGAATTATCGGTAAGTAAATTCTTATTTTCTCTAACGTCCTAGTGGATGCTGGGGACTCCGAAAGGACCATGGGGATTATACCAAAGCTCCCAAACGGGCGGGAGAGTGCGGATGACTCTGCAGCACCGAATGAGAGAACTCCAGGTCCTCCTCAGCCAGGGTATCAAATTTGTAGAATTTAGCAAACGTATTTGCCCCTGACCAAGTAGCTGCTCGGCAAAGTTGTAAAGCCGAGACCCCTCGGGCAGCCGCCCAAGATGAGCCCACTTTCCGTGTGGAATGGGCTTTTACAGATTTTGGCTGTGGCAGGCCTGCCACAGAATGTGCAAGCTGAATTGTACTACAAATCCAACGAGCAATCGTCTGCTTAGAAGCAGGGGCACCCAGCTTGTTGGGTGCATACAGGATAAACAGCGAGTCAGATTTTCTGACTCCAGCCGTCCTGGAAACATATTTTCAGGGCCCTGACTACGTCCAGCAACTTGGAATCCTCCAAGTCCCTAGTAGCCGCAGGCACCACAATAGGCTGGTTTAAGTGAAAAGCTGAAACCACCTTAGGGAGAAATTGAGGACGAGTCCTCAATTCTGCCCTGTCCGTATGAAAAATTAGGTAAGGGCTTTTATAGGATAAAGCCGCCAATTCTGATACACGCCTGGCTGAAGCCAGGGCTAACAGCATTACCACTTTCCATGTGAGATATTTTAAGTCCACAGTGGTGAGTGGTTCAAACCAAGGTGATTTTAGGAATCCCAAAACTACATTGAGATCCCAAGGTGCCACTGGAGGCACAAAAGGAGGCTGTATATGCAGTACCCCCTTGACAAACGTCTGAACTTCAGGAACTGAAGCTAGTTCTTTTTGGAAGAATATTGACAGGGCCGAAATTTGAACCTTAATGGACCCTAATTTGAGGCCCATAGACAGTCCTGTTTGCAGGAAATGCAGGAATCGACCCAGTTGAAATTCCTCTGTAGGGGCCTTCCTGGCCTCACACCACGCAACATATTTACGCCAAATACGGTGATAATGTTGCACAGTTACATCCTTCCTGGCTTTGATCAGGGTAGGGATAACTTCATCCGGAATGCCTTTTTCCTTCAGGATCCGGCGTTCAACCGCCATGCCGTCAAACGCAGCCGCGGTAAGTCTTGGAACAGACATGGTCCCTGCTGGAGCAGGTCCTTTCTTAGAGGTAGAGGCCACGGGTCTTCCGTGAGCATCTCTTGAATTTCCGGGTACCAAGTCCTTCTTGGCCAATCCGGAGCCACGAGTATAGTCTTTACACCTCTCCTTCTTATGATTCTCAGTACCTTGGGTATGAGAGGCAGAGGAGGGAACACATATACTGACTGGTACACCCACGGTGTTACCAGAGCGTCCACAGCTATTGCCTGAGGGTCCCTTGACCTGGCGCAATACCTGTTCAGTTTTTTGTTGAGGCGGGACGCCATCATGTCCACCTTTGGTTTTTCCCAATGGTTCACAATCATGTGGAAGACTTCTGGGTGAAGTCCCCACTCCCCCGGGTGAAGTTCGTGTCTGCTGAGGAAGTCTGCTTCCCAGTTGTCCACTCCCGGAATGAACACTGCTGACAGTGCTATCACATGATTTTCCGCCCAGCGAAGAATCCTTGCAACTTCCGTCATTGCCCTCCTGCTTCTTGTGCCGCCCTGTCTGTTTACGTGGGCGACTGCCGTGATGTTGTCCGACTGGATCAACACCGGCTGACCCTGAAGCAGAGGCCTTGCCTGACTTAGGGCATTGTAAATGGCCCTTAGTTCCAGGATATTTATGTGAAGTGACGTTTCCATGCTTGACCACAAGCCCTGGAAATTTTTTTTTCCTGTGTGACTGCTCCTCCCCAGCCTCTCAGGCTGGCATCCGTTGTCACCAGGACCCAATCCTGAATGCCGAATCTGCGGCCCTCTAGGAGATGAGCACTCTGTAACCACCACAGGAGAGACACCCTTGTCCTTGGAGACAGGGTTATCCGCTGATGCATTTGAAGATGCGATCCGGACCATTTGTCCAGCAGATCCCACTGAAAAGTTCTTGCGTGGAATCTTCCGAATGGAATCGCTTCGTAAGAAGCCACCATCTTTCCCAGGACCCTTGTGCATTGATGCACTGACACTTGGCCTGGTCTTAGGAGGTTCCTGACTAGGTCGGATAACTCCCTGGCTTTCTCCTCCGGGAGAAACACCTTTTTCTGGACTGTGTCCAGAATCATCCCTAGGAACAGCAGACGTGTCGTCGGAATCAGCTGCGATTTTGGAATATTTAGAATCCACCCGTGCTGTCGTAGTACTACTTGAGATAGTGCTACTCCGACCTCTAACTGTTCTCTGGACCTTGCCCTTATCAGGAGATCGTCCAAGTAAGGGATAATTAAGACGCCTTTTCTTCGAAGAAGAATCATCATTTCGGCCATTACCTTGGTAAAGACCCGGGGTGCCGTGGACAATCCAAACGGCAGCGTCTGAAACGGATAGTGACAGTTCTGTACCACAAACCTGAGGTACCCTTGGTGAGAAGGGCAAATTGGGACATGGAGGTAAGCATCCTTGATGTCCAGAGACACCATATAGTCCCCTTCTTCCAGGTTCGCTATCACTGCTCTGAGTGACTCCATCTTGAACTTGAACCTTTTTATGTAAGTGTTCAAGGATTTCAGATTTAAAATGGGTCTCACCGAGCCGTCCGGCTTCGGTACCACAAACAGCGTGGAATAATACCCCTTTCCCTGTTGTAGGAGGGGTACCTTGATTATCACCTGCTGGGAATACAGCTTGTGAATGGCTTCCAATACCGCCTCCCTGTCGGGGGGAGACGTTGGTAAAGCAGACTTCAGGAACCGGCGAGGGGGAGACGTCTCGAATTCCAATTTGTACCCCTGAGATACTACCTGCAGGATCCAGGGATCCACTTGCGAGTGAGCCCACTGCGCGCTGAAATTCTTGAGACGGGCCCCCACCGTGCCTGAGTCCGCTTGTAAGGCCCCAGCGTCATGCTGAGGACTTGGCAGAAGCGGGGGAGGGCTTCTGTTCGTGGGAAGAGGCTGTCTGCTGCAGTCTTTTTCCCCTTCCTCTGCCCCGGGGCAGATATGAGTGGCCTTTTGCCCGCTTGCCCTTATGGGGACGAAAGGACTGAGCCTGAAAAGACGGTATCTTTTTCTGCTGAGAGGTGACCTGGGGTAAAAAGGTGGATTTCCCAGCCGTTGCCGTGGCCACCAGGTCCGATAGACCGACCCCAAATAACTCCTCCCCTTTATACGGCAATACTTCCATATGCCGCTTGGAATCCGCATCACCTGACCACTGTCGCGTCCATAACCCTCTTCTGGCAGAAATGGACAGCGCACTTACTCTTGATGCCAGAGTGCAAATATCCCTCTGTGCATCTCGCATATATAGAAATGCATCCTTTAAATGCTCTATAGTCAATAATATATATTGTCCCTGTCCAGGGTATCAATATTTTCAGTCAGGGAATCCGACCAAGCTACCCCAGCACTGCACATCCAGGCTGAGGCGATTGCTGGTCGCAGTATAATACCAGTATGTGTGTATATACTTTTTAGGATATTTTCCAGCTTCCTATCAGCTGGTTCCTTGAGGGCGGCCGTATCAGGAGACGGTAACGCCACTCGTTTTGATAAGCGTGTGAGCGCCTTATCTACCCTAGGGGGTGTTTCCCAACGCGCCCTAACCTCTGGCGGGAAAGGGTATAATGCCAATAATTTTTTAGAAATTAGCAGTTTATCGGGGGAAACCCACGCTTCATCACACACCTCATTTAATTCATCTGATTCAGGAAAAACTACGGGTAGTTTTTTCACACCCCACATAATACCCTTTTTTGTGGTACTTGTAGTATCAGAAATGTTCAAAACCTCCTTCATTGCCGTGATCATGTAACGTGTGGCCCTACTGGAAAATACGTTTGTTTCCTCACCGTCGACACTGGAGTCAGTGTCCGTGTCAGTGTCTGTATCGACCTAAGGTAACGGGCGTTTTAGAGCCCCTGACGGTGTTTGAGACGCCTGTACAGGTATTAACTGATTTGCCGGCTGTCTCATGTCGTCAACAGTCTTTTGTAAAGTGCTGACACTATCACGTAATTCTTTCCATAAGACCATCCAGTCAGGTGTCGACTCCCTAGGGGGTGACATCACTAACACAGGCAATTGCTCCGCCTCCACACCATTTTCCTCCTCATACATGTCGACACAACGTACCGACACACAGCACACACACACAGGGAATGCTCTGACAGAGGACAGGACCCCACTAGCCCTTTGGGGAGACAGAGGGAGAGTTTGCCAGCACACACCAGAGCGCTATATATATATATATATATATATATATATATATATATATATATATATATATATATATATATATATATATAGGGATAACCTTATATAAGTGTTTTTCCCTGATATAGCTGCTGTATATATTTATCTGCCAATTAGTGCCCCCCCTCTCTTGTTTTACCCTGTTTCTGTAGTTCAGGACTGCAGGGGAGAGTCAGGGAGCCTTCCTCCAACGGAGCTGTGAGGAAAAAATGGCGCCAGTGTGCTGAGGAGATAGGCTCCGCCCCCTTCTCGGCGGCCCTTCTCCCACTTTTTTATGGAAAAATTGGCAGGGGTTAAATGCATCCATATAGCCCAGGAGCTATATGTGATGTATTTTTTGCCAAAGGTGTTTTTATTGCGTCTCAGGGCGCCCCCCCCCCCCAGCGCCCTGCACCCTCAGTGACCGGAGTGTGAAGTGTGCTGAGAGCAATGGCGCACAGCTGCGGTGCTGTGCGCTACCTTATTGAAGACGTCCTGTCTGCCGCCGATTTTTCCGGACCTCTTCTGCTCTTCTGGCTCTGTAAGGGGGGCGGCGGCGCGGCTCTGGGACCCATCCATGGCTGGGCCTGTGATTGTCCCTCTGGAGCTAATGTCCAGTAGCCTAAGAAGCCCAATCCACTCTGCACGCAGGTGAGTTCGCTTCTTCTCCCCTTAGTCCCTCGATGCAGTGAGCCTGTTGCCAGCAGGTCTCACTGAACATAAAAAACCTAAAACTAAACTTTTTTCTAAGCAGCTCAGGAGAGCCACCTACTCGTTCGGGCACAAAAATCTAACTGAGGCTTGGAGGAGGGTCATAGGGGGAGGAGCCAGTGCACACCAGGTAGTCCTAAAGCTTTTACTTTTGTGCCCAGTCTCCTGCGGAGCCGCTATCCCCCATGGTCCTTTCGGAGTCCCCAGCATCCACTAGGACGTTAGAGAAAAAAAAGTGAGAAGGCAATGGCGAAAATTTCTTCAAAATGGCCTGCAATTGAATACAAGGGGTGAATTCGATAGCTTTGAAATTGTTGGAGTTAACTGAATACCCCCCTAAGACTCAAAGTACTCCTATCCATAACTAAAACGACAGAAGGTAAACTTTCAAATGGCCAGCAGGTGTCCAGGAAGGAACTGAGAACAGTTCCACTGTGTGTTCTAGCTCTCTGTATTACGGACAGCCAAAGTTTAGGGACATCCAACTTATACCCCTTTCACACACGCAGCTTTTTCCTAGAGTTTTGCACATCGGCATTATCCCGGGATTTCTGCATGCCTGAAAGGAAACATGGAGCCAAGACCCGCAAATTGCTGGCTCTTATGTCTGAAAGCGGTATTAGAGATTAATTGGAAAGAACAGTTATAGGTATGACAACTGCACATATGACAAACACCACACTGCGGAATGGGGTAACACTAATTTGATTGAAGTCAGTGTTTTAGTAAAGGGATTTCTCTTCAATCAGTGGTATTTCCTGTAAGCATCTAAATTATTAATGGATGTGGCATTTCCTCACACTGGACAACACTGCACAGCACACATGCACAAAACAGGTATGGTGAGTTTCATCATCACTGAGCATCCATTCCCTAATGTGTGTGTAACTAGTCCAGTATATACAGTACATTTGTCACAGTAGGGAGAGACTTACAGAAGCAAATCCACAGTCCACTTTACTTATTTTCTCAATGGACTCAATAGCATCTCTCCCAAACTGCAGTAATGTTGGGTCCTTTGTTGCTCTGTACAAATACATTGCGCTCTCAATCAGTTCTGGAAGATACAAGGAGAATGGGTCTTAACGTTCCAATATCTCACTTTACCTTTTTATTGATTTATTATGATGCAGACAGTACAAATCTCAGTGCACAAATTACTTGCGGACATAGACACAATGCCATTAGTTCTATCACCCATGATGCTGGTTTGTGCTCATTTTTCTAATTGGGTAATAGTTTAATAGATAAATATTTACAGGCAACAGCATAACTGCCTTTAAAAGCATGCACGAACATACCTGGCCTTAGCGGGTAGCCCTCTCTTTTATCCACAGTGAATCCTTGGGGGATGTTGTAGAACTCAGGCAACCCACCAAACTGCTTCCAGACAGTATAATAGTTGTGGAATGTTCTCATGGCATTTCCAATGTCTCCTATTAGACTCTATAGGGGGGGAAAAAAGTAACTTCATCACAAGTATTCTCTACAGATCTTTTTCTTTCTAAAGCAGCCAAAAACCAAAACAAAAAACAAACAGGATTACAAGTTAGATGAAAGCTCTACAGAATTGCCTTTGCCCCTGGAGGTAAAACTTCTACAGACAATAGCTGCATGAGTGGCGAGTTCTGGTGTCACCATTTGAAAAACATGTTTCTTTAGGGCAAACCACACTAAAAATGATTACAGCTATAAGACTCATGAGATAAGGGGCCGAAGCATCAAAGTAGTTTTCCGGTCAGTACTCCAAAAACAGCTTTTTCCAGAGGATTGTCCATTTGTAGCTGGTATGTATTAAAAAGGTACTGCAGCAGGTATCATGCCTTCATTCTAAATGCAGCCGCCATAAGTTTGTAGGGACTGCAAAAATGGAAAGTGTTTCAAACTCCAAAAAGCTTGGCGTTTTGGCGCTTACCTCCCGATAGTGAGCGCCATCTTTTGAAAGCATCATAACCATTGTTCCACCTCAATATCTGACAATAAGCAAGAGCAAAAGCAGAGCAACCAGTTGCTATTGAAGAGCCTCCAACAAACTTGCTATTTGTAAATGTGCTCTCCAGATAATGAAGATGGACAGCACTGTGTAAAACAGATTTTTAAAACAAATAAAGAACAACCATTCGTATCAAATAACACTCAGCCTAGTAGTACATTTTCCACTGTGGTTAGGTGGGTGCTGAGAGATACATAAAAAACAAAAACATTTTGCACTGCCATTGGAAGTAATGCAGTCTCTGGTGCTCACATGCTCAGTAAGCATGAACCTCCACAGTATTAATTTTAGCACCATGCACCTGTCACAGCCCATGCAGTTCCTCTTTCCTGTCTGGGGTGTCACTCTCTGCTATGATACTTCTAGCACACTCTGGTCTTAATCTCGGTGCTAAGATACAGACCAGAGTGTGCTAGAAGCACCAGAGCAGATAGTGACACCCCAAGCAGGAAATAGGAACTGCATGGGATGTGACAGGTGCAGGGTGCTAGAATGAACACTACCTCCTTGCAGTAAAGGCTAGCTTCAGGGTTCTCCACATTACGTATGCCATTAGAGGTTTGGTTAGAAGAAAACCAAATCCCATAAGGCAAAGATTCCCAAACTCTGTCATTACAGTCCAGGATTTAAGTATATCTATGCTTGAGTCCAGATAGTTAAATAATATTGAATGAGTTACTAATTAAGTCAACTGTGCTCAAGCATGGGTATCTTAAAACCTGAACTTTATCAGCATAGTTTGGAAACTCTGGTAAGTCCTTCCTCTCTAAAGAGAAAAGAGCCTCTCAAGTAGACTTTATTGCAGACATAAGGTATTTGGTGATCAGATACAAAAGTAGCTATTACTTTGCTGGCATCACATCTTTGCAAGAGAGACGTTTATGGTATTTTGCTGCAACACATGACTATAAACCATACCAAATCCTAGTTACAGGAGACTTTAATCATGAGCCACAGAATGTACTGCACATCAAAATCTCGAATAAGCAAACTCAATATATAGCCAGGTTCAGTTATTTCACAATACATGATCCTATTACCTGTAAGCCTGGCCAGAAGGCCTCCAAGGACTGAAATATCGGCATGGAGACGGTGCCCTTATACATCTGTACCCACACGTACCAGTCCTGGATAGCCTTATTGTATTCTAAAGCAAAATAATATTTATATATCACATCAAAGATGATCACATTTGGTGGTATATAAGGGACGATTAAAAATAGATTTAAAAATGTACTACTCGGAAGGCAGCTTTGGCGCATTTCAAAACAAAAAAAAAACGTATTCAAATGAGTTAAACTAAGCAAGAAATTATTAAAGAACAGATTTCTTATTCCTTACCCATAAACATTGCCATCATTTCTTCATCCTGCAGAAGGATTGCTCCTTTAACGAGGTATTCAAAATAAGAGTCAACGCCGGCACCTATCCCAGCATCCTGAGCCACCCATTTTGAGGTCATGACGTCTATATGGTTGCCCACCTGATTTTGGAGAAAATGTAATAGTCACTTTCAAAAATCTAACATTTAACAGTACAGGATGAATAAGATGAAAAAAATAAGAATTTACTTACCGATAATTCTATTTCTCGGAGTCCGTAGTGGATGCTGGGGTTCCTGAAAGGACCATGGGGAATAGCGGCTCCGCAGGAGACAGGGCACAAAAGTAAAGCTTTTACAGGTCAGGTGGTGTGTACTGGCTCCTCCCCCTATGACCCTCCTCCAGACTCCAGTTAGGTACTGTGCCCGGACGAGCGTACACAATAAGGGAGGATTTTGAATCCCGGGTAAGACTCATACCAGCCACACCAATCACACCGTACAACTTGTGATCTAAACCCAGTTAACAGTATGATAACAGAGGAGCCTCTGAAAGATGGCTTCCTAAACAATAACCCGAATTAGTTAACAATAACTATGTACAAGTATTGCAGATAATCCGCACTTGGGATGGGCGCCCAGCATCCACTACGGACTCCGAGAAATAGAATTATCGGTAAGTAAATTCTTATTTTCTCTATCGTCCTAAGTGGATGCTGGGGTTCCTGAAAGGACCATGGGGATTATACCAAAGCTCCCAAACGGGCGGGAGAGTGCGGATGACTCTGCAGCACCGAATGAGAGAACTCCAGGTCCTCCTTTGCCAGGGTATCAAATTTGTAAAAATTTACAAACGTGTTCTCCCCTGACCACGTAGCTGCTCGGCAGAGTAGTAATGCCGAGACCCCTCGGGCAGCCGCCCAAGATGAGCCCACCTTCCTTGCGGAATGGGCCTTAACAGATTTAGGCTGTGGCAGGCCTGCCACAGAATGTACAAGTTGAATTTTGTTACAAATCCAACGAGCAATCGACTGCTTAGAAGCAGGTGCACCCAACTTGTTGGGTGCATACAGTATAAACAGCGAGTCAGATTTTCTGACTCCAGCCGTCCTTTAAATGTATATTTTTAAGGCTCTGACAACGTCCAACAACTTGGAGTCCTTCAAGTCGTCTGTAGCCGCAGGCACTACAATAGGCTGGTTCAGGTGAAACGCTGATACCACCTTAGGGAGAAAATGCGGACGCGTCCGCAGCTCTGCCCTATGTCGAATGGAAAATTAAATAAGGGCTTTTATAAAACAAAGCCGCCAGTTCAGATACTCTCCCGGCCGAAGCCAGGGCCAGTAACATAGTCACTTTCCATGTGAGATATTTCAAATCCACCTTCTTTAGTGGTTCAAACCAATTTGATTTGAGGAAATCTAAAACTACATTTAGATCCCACGGTGCCACCTTAGGCACCACAGGAGGCTGTATATGCAGTACTCCTTTGATAAAAATCTGGACCTCAGGGACTGAGGCCAATTCTTTTTGGAAGAATATTGATAGGGCCGAAATTTGAACCTTAATAGATCCCAATTTGAGACCCATAGACAATCCTGATTGCAGGAAATGTAGGAAAACGACCCAGTTGAAATTCCTCCATCGGAGCACTCCGCTGCTCGCCTCCATCGGAGCACTCCGCTGCTCGCACCACGCAACATATTTTCGCCAAATACGGCGATAATGCTTCGCGGTGACTTCCTTCCTTGCCTTTATCAAGGTAGGAATGACTTCTTCTGGAATGCCTTTTCCTTTTAGGATCTGGCATTCAAAACGCCATGCCGTCAAACGCAGCCGCGGTAAGTCTTGAAAAAGACAAGTACCCTGCTGAAGCAGGTCCCTTCTCAGAAGTAGAGGCCACGGATCGTCCGTGACCATCTCTTGAAGTTCCGGGTACCAAGTCCTTCTTGGCCAATCCGGAGCCACTAGTCTTACTCCACTTTGCCGTATAATCCTCAATACCTTTGGTATGAGAGGCAGAGGAGGAAACACATATACCGACTGGTACACCCAAGGTGTTACCAGCGCGTCCACAGCTATTGCCTGCGGATCTCTTGACCTGGCGCAATACCTGTCCAGTGTTTTGTTGAGGCGAGACGCCATCATGTCCACCATTGGTTTTACCCAACGGTTTAATAGCATGTGGAAAACTTCTGGATGAAGTCTCCACTCTCCCGGGTGAAGGTCGTGTCTGCTGAGGAAGTCTGCTTCCCAGTTGTCCACGCCCGGGATGAATACTGCCGACAGTGCTATCACGTGATTCTCCGCCCAGCGAAGGATCCTGGCAGCTTCTGCCATTGCCCTCCTGCTTCTTGTGCCGCCCTGTCTGTTTACATGGGCGACTGCCGTGATGTTGTCCGACTGGATCAACACCGGTCTTCCTTGAAGCAGAGGTTCCGCCTGGCTTAGAGCATTGTAGATTGCTCTTAGTTCCAGAATGCTTATGTGAAGAGACTTTTTCAGGCTCGACCACACTCCCTGGAAATTTCTTCCCTGTGTGACTGCTCCCCAGCCTCTCTGGCTGGCACCCGTGGTCACCAGGATCCAATCCTGCATGCCGAATCTGCGGCCCTCCAATAGATGAGCCTCCTGCAACCACCACAGAAGGGATACCCTTGTCCTCGGCGACAGGGTTATCCGCAGGTGCATCTGAAGATGCGACCCTGACCATTTGTCCAACAGATCCCTTTGCATGGAATCTGCCGAAAGGGATTGCTTCGTAAGAAGCTACCATTTTTTCCCAGGACTCTTGTGCATTGATGTAGACACCTTTCCTGGTTTTAGGAGGTTCCTGACCAGGTCAGATAACTCCTTGGCTTTTTCTTCGGGAAGAAAAACCTTTTCTGAACTGTGTCCAGAATCATCCCCAGGAACAGCAGACGAGTTGTCGGCATTAATTGGGATTTTGGAATATTCAGAATCCATCCGTGCTGCTTTAGCACCTCTTGAGATAGTGCTAAACCCATCTCTAGCTGTTCTCTGGACCTTGCCCTTATTAGGAGATCGTCCAAGTATGGGATAATTAATACGCCTTCTCTTCGAAGAAGAAATATTATCTCGGCCATTACCTTTGTAAAGACCCGAGGTGCCGTGGACAAACCAAACGGCAGCGTCTGAAACTGATAGTGACAGTTTTGTACAACGAACCTGAGGTACCCCTGGTGTGAGGGGTAATTGGAACGTGGAGATACGCATCCTTGATGTCCAAGGATACCATAAAGTCCCCTTCTTCCAGGTTCGCTATCACTGCTCTGAGTGACTCCATCTTGAACTTGAACTTCTTTATGTACAGGTTCAAGGACTTCAGATTTAGAATAGGCCTTACCGAGCCATCCGGCTTTGGTACCACAAAAAGAGTGGAATAATACCCCTTCCCTTGTTGTAGAAGAGGTACCTTGACTATCACCTGCTGAGAATACAGCTTGTGAATGGCTTCCAAAACCGTCTCCCTTTCTGAGGGGGACGTTGGTAAAGCAGACTTCAGGAAACGGCGAGGTGGCTCTGTCTCTAATTTCAACCTGTACCCCTGAGATATTATCTGCAGGATCCAGGGATTTACCTGCGAGTGAGCCCACTGCGCGCTGTAATTCTTGAGACGACCGCCTACCGCCCCCGAGTCCGCTTGCGAAGCCCCAGCGTCATGCTGAGGCTTTTGTAGAAGCCGGGGAGGGCTTCTGTTCCTGGGAAGGAGCTGCCTGTTGCTGTCTCTTCCCTCGTCCTCTGCCTCGTGGCAGATATGAATAGCCCTTTGCTCTCTTATTTTTAAAGGAACGAAAAGGCTGCGATTGAAAGGTCGGTGCCTTTTTCTGTTGGGGAGTGACTTGAGGTAGAAAGGTGGATTTCCCGGCCGTAGCCGTGGCCACCAAATCCGATAGACCGACCCCAAATAACTCCTCTACGCATTGCCTGTCCACTGTCGTGTCCATAAAGCTCTTCTGGCCGAAATGGACATAGCACTTACCCGTGATGCCAGTGTGCAGATATCTCTCTGTGCATCACGCATATAAAGAAATGCATCCTTTATTTGTTCTAACGACAGTAAAATATTGTCCCTGTCCAGGGTATCAATATTTTCGATCAGGGACTCTGACCAAACTACCCCAGCACTGCACATCCAGGCAGTCGCAATAGCTGGTCGTAGTATAACACCTGCATGTGTGTATATACCTTTTTGGATATTTTCCATCCTCCTATCTGATGGATCTTTAAGTGCGGCCGTCTCAGGAGAGGGTAACGCCACTTGTTTTGATAAGCGTGTTAGCGCTTTGTCCACCCTAGGAGGTGTTTCCCAGCGCTCCCTAACCTCTGGCGGGAAAGGGTATAAAGCCAATAACTTCTTTGAAATTAGCAGTTTTTTATCGGGGCACCCCACGCTTCATCACACACGTCATTTAATTCTTCTGATTCGGTAAAAACTACTGGTAGTTTTTTCACACCCCACATAATACCCTGTTTAGTGGTACCTGTAGTATCAGCTAAATGTAACATCTCCTTTATTGCCAAAATCATATAACGTGTGGCCCTTTTGGAAAATACGGTTGATTCGTCACCTTCACTACCGGAATCAGTGCCTGTGTCTGGGTCTGTGTCGACCGACTGAGGCAAGGGGCGTTTTACAGCCCCTGACGGTGTTTGAGGCGCCTGGACAGGCACTAAGTGAGTGTCCGGCCGCCTCATGTCGGCAAACGACTGCTTAAGCGAGTTGACGCTATCCCGTAATTCCACAAATAAAGGCATCCATTCTGGTGTCGACCCCCTAGAAGGTGACATCCTCATATTTGGCAATTGCTCCGCCTCCACACCAATAACGTCCTCATACATGTCGACACACACGTACCGACACACAGCAGACACACAGGGAATGCTCTATACGAAGACAGGACCCACTAGCCCTTTGGGGAGACAGAGGGAGAGTCTGCCAGCACACACCAAAAAGCGCTATATATGACAGGGATAGCCTTATGATTAAGTGCTCCCTTATAGCTGCTTTTATATTAATATATTGCCATTTATTTTGCCCCCCCTCTCTGTTATACCCTGTTTCTGTAGTGCAGTGCAGGGGAGAGACCTGGGAGCCTTCCTGACCAGCGGAGCTGTGACAGAAAATGGCGCCGTGTGCTGAGGAGATAGGCCCCGCCCCTTTTCCGGCGGGCTCGTCTCCCGCTATTTAGTACATTTAGGCAGGGGTAAATATCTCCATATAGCCTCTGGGGCTATATGTGAGGTATTTTTAGCCTTTTTAAAGGTTTACATTTGCCTCCCAGGGCGCCCCCCCCCAGCGCCCTGCACCCTCAGTGACTGCCGTGTGAAGTGTGCTGAGAGGAAAATGGCGCACAGCTGCAGTGCTGTGCGCTACCTTAAGAAGACTGCAGGAGTCTTCAGCCGCCGATTCTGGACCTCTTCTTGCTTCAGCATCTGTGAGGGGGCCGGCGGCGTGGCTCCGGTGACCATCCAGGCTGTACCTGTGATCGTCCCTCTGGAGCTTCATGTCCAGTAGCCAAGAAGCCAATCCATCCTGCACGCAGGTGAGTTCACTTCTTCTCCCCTCTGTCCCTCGTTGCAGTGATCCTGTTGCCAGCAGGAATCACTGTAAAATAAAAAACCTAAGCTAAACTCTCTAAGCAGCTCTTTATGAGAGCCACCTAGAATTGCACCCTTCTCGCCGGGCACAAAAATCTAACTGGAGTCTGGAGGAGGGTCATAGGGGGAGGAGCCAGTACACACCACCTGACCTGTAAAAGCTTTACTTTTGTGCCCTGTCTCCTGCGGAGCCGCTATTCCCCATGGTCCTTTCAGGAACCCCAGCATCCACTTAGGACGATAGAGAAAAATCATTATTGGAAAGATGGGGGGAAAAAAAAACAATTGCTATAGAATTACGTACTTCCCTCTAGCGGTCATAAATGTATTATCTCATTCAGGATGTCTGATTATGTTACAGGATATTTCCAAGAGGAAATATTCACGAATGTTCTAAGCTGCCTATACAATTGCTAACTACATGCTTGCATATGAAAAGGTTGATTGCAAACAAAACAAAAAACTTAACTGTTATAATGAACAGTAACAAGTATTTATTTATTAAGATGGTCAGATGCCTGTCAAACATTCATTTGCATGCAAGCCACTTCTGACACCAAATGATGTGGCTAACAGAACCACGTTGTTCTAGCAAGGGCAATTAATTTAATGCAATAATAATTAAGTACTGTAACTGTGTAATTCTTCTTCATTCCTAATTACCCTGGGAGTCACCTGCTAACAGACTACCAATCTTCCCACTGCTGTAATACTAGAACTTGTCCCAATGTTAACAGTGTATGAAAACTGGACTACTTGGACTTTAGAAATGACATTACTCTATCAATCATATGAAGAGTAATTGGAGATTAAGGGGTATATGCAATTGCGGTCGAATTCCCGAAATTGTCGAATTTCGGGACATTTTCGCCAAAAAAAAAAATTCGTCAATGCAATTCAGTACTTTCCGTCAAAAAAACGGACTTTCAAAATTCGACTTTTTGAAATTCGACTTTTTGCAAATTCGACTTTTCTGCAATGATACAAGTGCTGCAATTCGACAAAAGCATATTCAATTCAAGTTTGGAAATTCGGCAGCAGTGCTTTTAGACAGTAAATTCGTAATTTTCAATCCGCCACACTTTGGAGGGTGAAAACAATAAAAAAAAATTTAAACATGTTTTTTTTTGTGTTTTTTTTTTTGGGGAATAGCATATCTATTTATATTAGAAGGGATTAGGTACTTTTTTTTTTTTTTTGGGAGGCACAAGTATTATTTATATATTTTTTTATTTATTTATTTATTGCTGGAACGGTAAAATAAATAAAAAAAAATGGCGTGGGGTCCCCCCTCCAAAGCATAACCAGCCTCGGGCTCTTCGAGCTGGTCCTGGTTCTAAAAATGCGGGGAAAAATTGGGCATGGATCCCCCGTATTTTTAAAACCAGCACCGGGCTCTGCGCCTGGTGCAAAAAATACGGGGGACAAAACGAGCAGGGGTCCCCCGTATTTTTCACACCAGCATCGGGCTCCACTAGCTGGACAGATAATGCCACAGCCGGGGGTCACTTTTATACAGTGCCCTGCGGCCGTGGCATTAAATATCCAACTAGTCACCCCTGGCCGGGGTACCCTGGGGGAGTGGGGACCCCTTCAATCAAGTGGTCCCCCCCCCCCAGCCACCCAAGGGCCAGGGGTGAAGCCCGAGGCTGTCCCCCCCATCCAAGGGCTGCGGATGGGAGGCTGATAGCCTGGCGTAAAATGTCAAGAATATTGTTTTTTCCAGAAGAACTACAAGTCCCAGCAAGCCTCCCCCGCAAGCTGGTACTTGGAGAACCACAAGTACCAGCATGCGGGAGAAAAACGGGCCCGCTGGTACCTGTAGTTCTACTGGGAAAAAAATACCCAAATAAAAACAGGACACACACGCCGTAAAAGTAAAACTTTATTTCATACGTCGACACACATACTTACCTATGTTCACACGCCGACATCGGTCCTCTTCTCCATGTAGAATCCACGGATACCTGAAAAGAAAAGATCAATATACTCACCTCAACCAGGGTCCAGAGATAAATCCACGGACTTGGCAAAAAAAAAAACCGGACACCCGTACCATGCCGGACTGAAAGGGGTCCCATGCTGACACATGAGACCCCTTTCCCCGAATGAGACCTCTCAGTGACAGCTGTCACAGAAAGGTCTCTAAAGCCAATCAGGAAGCGCAACTTCGTTGCGCTCACCTGATTGGCTGTGCGCTGTCTGAACTCAGACAGCGCATCGCACAGCTCCGTCCATTATATTCAATGGTGGGAACTTAGCGGCTAGCGGTGAGGTCACCCGCCGGTCAGCGGCTGACCGCGGGTAACCCCACCGCTAACGGCAAAGTTCCCACCATTGAAACTAATGGAGAGGCTTTGCGATGCGCTGTCTGACAGCTCACAGCCAATCAGGTGAGCGCCACGGAAGTAGCGCTTCCTGATTGGCTGAAGGGACTTCAGTGACAGGAGTCACGCGGTGTCCCGGCATTCGGGGAAAGGGGTCTGATGTGAAAGCATGGGACCCCTTTCAGTCCGGTGGTACGGGTGTTCGTTTTCTTTTTTTAACAAGTACGTGGATTATCTCTGGACGTGGATGCACCTCTGGACGCTGGAAGGTGAGTATAATTTTTTTCACAGGTACCCTCGGATCGTCGGAGACCGTGGCAGTCGGCGTGTGAACATAGGTAAGTATGTGTGTGTCGGCAGTGTGTAATAAAGTTTTACTTGTCACGGTGTGTGTGTCCTGTTTTTATTTAGGTATTTTTTTTCCCAGTAGAACTACAGGTACCAGCGGGCCCGTTTTTCTCCCGCATGCTGGTACTTGTGGTTCTCCAAGTACCAGCTTGCGGGGAGGCTTGCTGGGACTTGTAGTTCTTCTGGAAAAAACAATATTCTGTCATTTTACTCAAGGCTATCAGCCTCCCATCCGCAGCCAATGGATGGGGGGGGACAGCCTCGGGCTTCACCCCTGGCCCTTGGGTGGCTGGGGGGTGGGGAACCCCTTGATTGAAGGGGTCCCCACTCCCCCAGGGTACCCCGGCCAGGGGTGACTAGTTGGATATTTAATGCCACGGCCGCAGGGCACTGTATAAAAGTGACCCCCGGCTGTGGCATTATCTGTCCAGCTAGTGGAGCCCGATGCTGGTGTAAAAAATACGGGGGACCCCTACTCTTTTTGTCCCCCGTATTTTTTGCACCAGCACCAGGCGCAGAGCCCGGTGCTGGTTTTAAAAATACGGGGGATCCCTGCCCAATTTTTCCCCCGCATTTTTGGAACCAGGACCAGCTCGAAGAGCCCGAGGCTGGTTATGCTTTGGAGGGGGGACCCCACGCCATTTTTTCCCCGGGTTTTTCCCGTTTTTTTAAATCGCGGCAAAATCCGGCAAATCGGCCGTTTTTCGCCCGCGGGACTGTCGAATCCGTTTTTCATTGAATATGGTGAATTCCGGCAGCCACCTGCCGGAATTCACCTGTCGAATTGTGTCGAATTAAAAAACGGCGATAATTTGCCGCGATTCGCCGTGAATTGCATATACCCCTAAGAGAGTAAAGAGTCAGTTTAATACTATTTGGGATGATACTTCTCTACATGTTCAAGACCTGCTAATATATTTGTGGTCTCCTGTATATAATATTCCCAGAATAGCTTCTACTCAACCCTGGTTTTAAAAGTTAAAAGACTAAGGGGTCTATTTACTAAGCCTTGGATGGAGAAAAGGTTGCCGGAGATAAAGTATCAGCCAATCGGCTCCTACCTGTCATTTTTCAAACACAGCCTGTAACAAGACAGCAAGAAGCCGATTGGCTGGTGCATTATCTCCAGCGACTTTATCTCCATCCAAGGATTAGTAAATAGACCCCTAAGTAAAAGAACATGTCTTAATCAGATTCAGCACTTGTAAACTAAATATTACAGGTTGAGTATCCCTCATCCATAATGCTTGGGACCAGAGGTATTTTGGATATCGGATTTTTCCGTATTTTGGAATAATTGCATACCATAATGAGATGATATGGTGATGGGACCTAAATCGAAGCACAGAATGCATTTATGTTACATATACACCTTATACACACAGCCTGAAGGTCATTTTAGCCAATATTTTTAAAAACTTTGTGCTTTAAACAAAGTGTATCTACATTCACACAATTCATGTATGTTTCATATTCACCTTATACACACAGCCTGAAGGTCATGTAATACAATATTTTTAATAACTTTGTGTATTAAACAAAGTTTGTGTACATTGAGCCATCAGAAAACAAAGGTTTCACTATCTCACTCTCACTCAAAAAAATTCCGTATTTCGGAATATTCCGTATTTCGGAATATTTGGATATGGGATACTCAACCTGTATTATGCTTCAATAAAATAAGATTAAAAATACAAAACAATTCAGGATTGACATTGCTGGGTGCTGGAGGAGGATCCTAAAAGAACACATGAATTAAAAAAAAGAATCACTAGTGGACAGGAAACTGGGAGAGGGAAGATCCACCAAGCTGAAACTATTATCATAGAGAATAAAAACAAATCAGCACTGTTGTGATATAGGTCTTGCATGTCTCTGTTACGCAGATAGATAAAACCACCCATCAATTTTCACTCACCAAGCCAATCTCAGAACGGCTTTCCCACAATCCTTTGAGGGCTCGCCTTGCAACCCTCTCAAATTCTGGATCTCCTGTTAAGCGGCTCAGTGTAGCAAATTCAATGATATAGGTTCCAATCCCAGCTGTGCATGTCACTGGAGTCTCTGTAGGGTTGACTCCATTCAAGAGGTTAACGGTTCCAAAAGGCATTCCAGTTTGTGTGTCAAAAGCTGTAGGACATTCATTACAAGTAATACAAATTAAGGCACAATAAAGGAAACCCCTTGTGCATACTTCTACTTTCCAAGGATATGAAAAAAAACACCCCTAAAATTATTAATTTTCTGCTAACCTGGCAGAAGTTTCCTTGCTGCATCTTCTGCCATGCGAAGCAGAGGACCAGAACATGGCCATCCTGGTTCCAGCTCAAGACCAGCTTTCTTTGACAGGAGGTGAGCAGACAGAAGTCCACCTACCACTGAAAAATAATGGCTATTAAGATTACCATTAGAAAAATAAACATGCAATTAGCCTGAAAATATTACAAAAGACTAGAGCAGAGGGAGGAAGAAATTTCCCGAATGTTAAATTGTATAACCAAGCAGCCAATTGTAGATACATCAAGGACTGGCTCCATAAGAGAGATCAGTATGCAAATTATATGTTTGAAAAGCAATTTCTTTCTAATCTGGATTTGACCTGCTTTTTACATGGGTGTAGTACGGCTGACCGGCGGTCTCCTGACCGCCGGTCAGCTTACCGACGCCGGGATCCCGGCAGCATACCGACGCCGGGATCCCGGCGGGGAGGGGCGAGTGCAGCAAGCCCCTTGCGGGCTCGCTGCGCTCGCCACGCTGCGGGCTCAGTGGCGACCTGCGGTCGCCACGGGTTCTATTCCCACTCTATGGGTGTCGTGGACACCCACAAGTGGAAATAGTCCCTGTTGGTCGGCATGCCGACCATCGGGATAGTGAGCGCTTGGCATGGTGGAGGAGGTCATGTGACTGTCGGTCACCCGACCGCCGGTCACATGAATACCACCCTTTTACATTTACCCAAACATGAGATTCCTGCACATTTACTAGACAATCCCTTGCTAATGTCAACATGGTACACAATACGTAATAAAGCTAAACTTCACACTCTATAATTCTTTACATCTTCCCTTTTTGGGCAATGACAACACAACCATTTAGATCATGGCATGGGGAATACGCTCAGTCAGACATCTTGCAAATTTGGAAACAAAAAAGCCTCTCACTTATGTACAAGCAAAATCTTGTTATGATTTCTTGCCAGTGTGCAATCTGGCCTTTCTCCAGGCACAACATTACACTATTAAAGTAATAACTTTCTTAAGTGAGGATGACTAGATGATGCCTTTCTAGATGCGAGTTATTCCACGAAAGCCATAACTTATTTTTACAAAGTATTAAGATTGCCCAATCATACTTGGCAGTTCCAAACGGGCATTACTAAATGGCATACACACTTCCCCAACTTAAGAGGAAGAGGATATTTTGAGAACTCTATTATACTCTATTAAAGCAATTTCAGCCACATCCTACAAGTAAATGTTTTTTAAAATATTTTATAGGGGACACTTATCTCCACATCGTTGTAATCTAATTGGTATGACTAGCATATCCACATGTCACAAATGTAATTGCCCTGAAGCAACCTTACACCATTGTTTATGGGAGTGTTCCATGATCCAGCGTTTCTGGTTGACGATAAGACAGTTTACAACAGACCACCTGGTGAACTTCCTATCACTGACCCCAGAGTGGGCAATCCTCAGATTCTTGACAAATATTCCAAAAATTTCAGTTGGATGCAAAAAATTATTGCTGTTTGTTTGGTAGCCAGAAAATGCATATAACAATGGATTTCTCATGTTTATTTCTTGATGGTTGAGATTAAGATTATGCCTATAAACAATTTTCTCTGCTTCTCATTGCAGTGTCGATGAACGCCCCCCCCCCCCTCTTCTCCCCCTCAATCCCCCCCTTTTCTATATAGTTTTTGCTCTATTACTGTTTATATTGCATTCTTGTAGAAATGTCAATGCTGTATTATAAAAAAAAAAAAATAATAATCTTTCAATAAACTGTTCGTTAAAAAAAACAAAAAAAACAATGGATTTCTCCTACGCACCCATCACTTAATATGTTTAAAGAAAAATGATTTCAAATATTTAAACTTGCCCGCAACAAAAACCACCAAGAGACTGTTTTTGTAAAACATGATTTGTCATTTTATTGATATCTAATGTTAATTATCTCTTCTTACAATATAAAAATCGACATATGTATCTATGTTATTATATCTGAAGGAAGAAAATGTTAGAAAATGTATGCATTCTATTGCTTAATATTGATATTCCCTGTACAATTTGCAATATAAACACGTTTGAAAAAAAAAAAAAAACCATGCAAACTTTGCACTATGGAATAGAATAGCCCATATTTCTGTTATAAGCAATAATGAAACCAACTGGGTTGTTCCATGGAATAGAAATGGCAGGAATTTCAACTATCCAGAACAGGTGCATAAAAAAAATAAAAAAAAACACACAACAACAAAGTACAAGTGATGGAATAACACAGAACCATAAAGTTGCCCTTCTAGTATGTTTGCACAGTCTACACGATATTAGACTTAAGATTTTTTTTCCAGACTGTACCTCTGATATTGGTCTCAAACACTGAAGCGTTGACATCAATGTCAAAATCCACAGTGTCCTGCAGAACAGTCACTACTCGCTGGAACTCAGAGACATTACCGATAATCTGAAAAATCCAAAACAGGTGTTGAAACATGTGAACGTGAGATTCAGGGGGCTGGGCTCTGGATGATCTCAAATACCTTTGAATTTCTAATTCATGTAATTACTTTATATGTGCAACAAATGCTGCAGAATAATTTAATGGCATAAACAATGGTATAGACCAGGGGTTCACAAATACAGTTCACAAGTAATAATAGGTCATGTTTTCTTTAATCATGCTCAGGCAAGTTAATATATTTTGCTGGGTCAGTAATTAGTATTCTATTCACATGGTGGCAATAGGAAACAGCAACTTTTCCCACGCGCAGGACACTGCGGCCTGTGGGTGGGGACGACACCAGACAGGCTGTTTTATCAAGGTGCATTTTGCCACTTTAAAATCGGCAGGGCATGGCACCCTGCTAAAAAACATAGCGTAAACACTATGGGTGGAATTAAATTGTTTCCGCCCCCTCCCGCCAGCAGTTATTCAAATGTTTCTGCTGCTGGGCGTGATATCAGCCTTTCAGCTAGATATCCTTTATCACTATAGACAGAAGATTCGGCGCGATATATCAATTGAATATCACCCTACATAGTTATCCCATCTACTTCCACGGACCGAAATCCTCAAAACATAACCTGTTGAGGGTTAAGACGAAAAGTTGATACATCAATGATCTGTGGTAGCACACTCTTTATAATTGTGGATATTAAATAATATTATTTGTAAAAAAATAAGAATTTACTTACCGATAATTCTATTTCTCATAGTCCGTAGTGGATGCTGGGGACTCCGTAAGGACCATGGGGAATAGCGGCTCCGCAGGAGACTGAGCACATCTAAAGAAAGCTTTAGGACTATCTGGTGTGCACTGGCTCCTCCCCCTATGACCCTCCTCCAAGCCTCAGTTAGGATACTGTGCCCGAACGAGCGTACACAATAAGGAAGGATTTTGAATCCCGGGTAAGACTCATACCAGCCACACCAATCACACCGTACAACTTGTGATCTGAACCCAGTTAACAGCATGATAACAGAGGAGCCTCTAGAAAAGATGGCTCACTACAGCAATAACCCGATTTTTTGGTAACAATAACTATGTACCAGTATTGCAGACAATCCGCACTTGGGATGGGCGCCCAGCATCCACTACGGACTATGAGAAATAGAATTATCGGTAAGTAAATTCTTATTTAGTCTTGGGGTCCATTAAGGTTACACTGCCTCTATGCAAAGCAGGGGCCATGCAGACTATTCCTACAATGCACAGCACTTGTGTCTCCTCAACCCCTGTGGTACTGCCTCCACCACCATTTTCTCATCCTCCTCGGTGGTTCCACCCCAAGTCCTCACATAGCACCACAGTTAACTTGGAACCTGCCTATTTCCAGCGGTTGCTAAAAGCTACACACAGGCTCTCATTAATTGCTGCTCCAAGACAGATAAGACCCAGGAACATCACTATGACCAGACAGAAGATATTCAGACCCAGCAACAGGTAAGTTAGAAAGGAAGGGGTGGAAGGGGAGTAGGCGGTAAAGGGTATAGTTGACCACTGTTAATAAGTCTTAGGAAAGGAAAACGGGAGGGCCGGAGCACGTTTACAACTCCAAGAATGATTTAGGTGGTAGGTTGATCCACAAAGATGAAAGTAGTGTGCCTACGAAACTGAATTATGCCTGCAATTTACTGATTCTCTGAATTCCAGACAGCAATTGTAATTTATCACCCATGGACACTGCCTATCAGTACCCTATGTCTGTGTGTGTATTTTTTGGATGTGCTCATATGAGAACACTTTTTTACAACTATATTAACAAAAAGTTTCATACAGAATTTATGGTTCACATGGTAGGAGAGTGCCCCAGCTACATTATGAGGGGGGCTCATTATGTGGGTGGAGGGGTTAAGTAATAGTGTTAAGATGAAAGGGTTATTGGTAGTTAAGATTAAGTAGTCGATTATACTGAGGAAGGCAATGAGGGGGTTAATGAATACAGACAAGTCCTCCTCCGTTGCTGTATTGATGTGAATCCCGGCTCCCGCTGCCATTCACTCTGCATTTCAGGTCATAGCATTCCTGCGGTGTAAGCATTGCGGAAGCGTACAGAACAAAGATGGAGAGGGACACATATATACGAATCCAATTCATATATGATGGCTAATTATTATTACTAAATGGTTCATTTTGTTGGAAGTACATTTTTGAAAACAGATTATATAATGAGGGGATGATATTTTGTGGCATTAATAAAAATGGAGTGTGGCTGCTTCTGTACATCAGTGGGAAAGTCTTCACACTACCCAACCCCACAATTCTGCATTAGGGCAAATCCAGCGGTATTTACATAAATCAAGATGCACATCACACAATGCCGTATTTGTGCTACAGAGCAGCTATTATTTCCTTTGTACATGAGTCAGAATAATATGTTGGGCTTCTAAGAGTAAATACCCACCAACAACGTGTCCAGTGCATCAATTAAAGTCAAAGAAAAACTGTAATAAAAGAGAAAACCGTGAATGCTCAGAGTAACCAGTAACTTACACAAAAACCTATGAAATTCTGAACACATGTATAATAAAATCTAGCGTGTACAATTGGGCCTACTGCTGACTGCAGAGATAACAGTCCATACCTCCCCACAACTAAAACAGTGACCTCAACCAAACAAAAAAATCAATACATACCAATCTGGACCGATTAAAATTTGGACAAATTTGTGCTAAGAACTTCACTTATACTCCATGTTAAAGTAAGTGTGTTTGTTTTTTAAATTATTATTTTGACTATCCGTATTCTTAGTGCATAGAGTGTGCATCAGCACTTTCCTTTTCTTGTATAGTACGAGAAGCCTCAGCATGGTAGCACCTTTCAATATGTTTAAATAGTGTGTGCACTGTGCAGTCCAACGCGCCCCCCCCTTTTTACTCTTTGGGGTAAATTTACTAAGATGGGAGTTCTATTTAAGATGGGATATTGCCGATAGCAACCAATCAAGTTCTACTTCTCATTTATCTAGCACCTTCTAGAAGATAATAACTGGATTCTGATTGGTTGCTATGGGCAACATCCCATCTTAAATAGAACTCCCATCTTAGTAAATTTACCCTTATATATATCTGTATATATTGTACACTTGAAGGTGAAGCTCCTTCACTCTGGTATTGGCACCCCTCCCATCTACCCTCAGATGTTTTAATTAGCAGAGTTGCCTACATTGCTGACTACATATTAATATGGGCTCTATTTTAAAGGCAAGACCTGGATAAATGTATATAATGTGCTAGTATTCAAGATGTTAAGGACCTGGCGTTTATACATTTTCAGGGGTGCACCTGCTATTACAGCAGCTAAAGTTGCTCTTACTCCCATTCGAAACCTTTATTATAACTTCACTGGAGTTGCCATAGTAATAAAGTTGCAAAGTGCTGAACATTATGTCTGTCCTGACTAAATACCAAGAGCCAATCCGAACAGTTTTCAGATAGCATACCACAAGCTCGTCTCTGATACAGGAGAAGGGCAGAGCAGGAGGAGCATGGGACTTTTTCCAGCCGATAGGGAAATTGGAATTTGCATAGTCAAACATGAAAAAGGGCAATAAATAAAAGTAATATAAAGCTGTACAAAATAAGTGACTTCAATAACTTAAAAAACACACCTCACCTTCCCCATGTGTCCTGTCCATCACAGGTCAGTGGTCTCAGCTCATCATATGGAAAGGCATTGTCTAGGTAGTTGTTGTATGCATGATAAAACATGGACTTCACCCGATCCCTGGGAACAAATTTTCATTATAAGTGAACATGGCGAATAAACTACACCACAATTCGTAACAAAAACTATAACATACAGTATATCTATCTATGTCCAAAGGAAGGCACTCACCACCAAATGCTGCATAAAGAGATTTACTTGTTTAGTAAATGCTTGTAAAAATGTGCCATTTAAAGACCTTTTTCAACTTTTCTTTTGTGCTGGATCAATACCTGCTTTAGCAGTCTGTTGCTGACCTGTTGAGCTGCATGAAAAAGTCCAGAAAGGACCGAAACCTTGCAATTATGCAAGCATGAACAAACAAGTAAATCTCTTCACCCTGCATTTGTTGGTGAGTGCTTTAATTTGGAAACCTTAATATACTGGAGCAGACATTCTCAAAAGCAGGCCTGAAGGCACCCCAACGGTCCAAGTTTATCCATGCTTGGCCACAGGTGACTTAATTAGCACCTCGGTCAATTTGATTTAACCATCTGTGCTGAGCCATGGCTATACACCTAAAAGAGAATGTGCTGGAGCATTTGGGCTATGCCTTCTAAGTGTTGTGCACCCTCAGACAGGTGCAATTTTGCAATAAAAATTTTAGTAAAAGCTGGGCACAAGATCTACTACCATATGCTAATGAGAGTATCCGTACGGTTTCAAGCGGGAAGTCGCACCACCCACTGTTTTTCTATCCTCATTAGTACTAGCACTTGCATCGGCCCCACAGAATCATCTGGAGATACACACAGATGCACTTCTGCGCATGCACAGTTTGCCAAAAGTCGCTCTTTCTGGACGTATAGAGAGCTCTAATCCATGTAAGGTGAGGAAGTGAGGATTAAACCTTGATTGTACAATAACTTTTTTAGGCCGATTGTAAACTAAAGGTGGGTACACACTAGGCAATATCCTCTATGAGCGAAGTCGCCTAGCGTTTCCCCTCCCAGGTCGGTCGGTGGCAGTGCGTACACAATGAACGATATCGCTCAGAGACGCCACGCCGCAGTTGGGCACGCAGTTTTTGGACGTCAATCCAAATTGAGCTGAATGCACGGATGACAGCGAGGGTCGTAAGCGACCCACGCATCGCTTGGTGGCGGCACACACACTTAAAGTAAACAACGTCGCTCAGGAAGGGGCAAAATGAGAGTTTCATTTATTGCTAAGTGTGTACCCATCTTAAGTCATACATTATTACAGTGACTAGGTAATTTATTTTTATTCAGGCATCACACTGAAATTTCCAATATGAGTTCCTTTTTCCAGTGTGATATTGCAATCCCTTGTTCCACTTGGCTTTTTCTGCCGCCTGGGTATTTGTCACTAGCTACACATCTGGTGGCAATATTAAAAAAGAAAAGATGAAGATAGAATTCTAAAGTGCCCCATACACTAGGACAATAATGCCCGATTTCGTCAGATTTTGGGCATTCGGCCCAATATATCGGATGAAATCGTCCATTTTGGAGGTGTTTCCGATCCAATCTGCGTTCCCATGAGGGTCGGATCGGCTCCCCTAGATCGTGGACGAGCACTGCACTCGTCATATGTCGGTTCTTGCAGGCATGGCTGGGATCGCCCAAGATACATTGTATGCAAAAGGAAAGCATACAATGTATCTTGGGCGAACCTGCCCCCCCCCCCCCCCCCGGAAGGCTGTCTGGGTGATCGCCTGCGACATGTTGCGTAAGTGTATGGGCCCTTAAGACATTGAAATATTAGTACTAGTATGTCTTCCACAGGAGATACATAGTAAAGGTTTGTGACAAAACATATTCAGGAGATTTTGAAAAAATAAGATTTTACTCACCGGTAAATCTATTTCTCGTAGTCCGTAGTGGATGCTGGGAACTCCGTAAGGACCATGGGGAATAGACAGGCTCCGCAGGAGACTGGGCACTCTAAAAGAAAGATAAGGTACTATCTGGTGTGCACTGGCTCCTCCCTCTATGCCCCTCCTCCAGACCTCAGTAAGGATACTGTGCCCGGAAGAGCTGACACAATAAGGAAGGATTTTGAATCCCGGGTAAGACTCATACCAGCCACACCAATCACACCGTATAACTCGTGATACTATACCCAGTTAACAGTATGAAATATAACTGAGCCTCTCAACAGATGGCTCAACAATAACCCTTTAGTTAGGCAATAACTATATACAAGTATTGCAGACAATCCGCAATTGGGATGGGCGCCCAGCATCCACTACGGACTACGAGAAATAGATTTACCGGTGAGTAAAATCTTATTTTCTCTGACGTCCTAGTGGATGCTGGGAACTCCGTAAGGACCATGGGGATTATACCAAAGCTCCCAAACGGGCGGGAGAGTGCGGATGACTCTGCAGCACCGAATGAGAGAACTCAAGGTCCTCCTCAGCCAGGGTATCAAATTTGTAGAATTTAGCAAACGTGTTTGCCCCTGACCAAGTTGCAGCTCGGCAAAGTTGTAAAGCCGAGACCCCTCGGGCAGCCGCCCAAGATGAGCCCACTTTCCTTGTGGAATGGGCTTTTACTGATTTAGGATGCGGCAATCCAGCCGCAGAATGCGCCAGCTGAATTGTGCTACAAATCCAGCGAGCAATAGTCTGCTCAGAAGCAGGAGCACCTAGTTTGTTGGGTGCCTACAGGATAAAAAGCGAGTCAGTTTTCCTGACTCCAGCCGTCCTGGAAACATAAATTTTCAAGGCCCTGACTACGTCCAGTAACTTGGAATCTTCCAAGCCCCTAGTAGCCGCAGGCACTACAATAGGTTGGTTCAAGTGAAAAGCTGATACCACCTTAGGGAGAAACTGGGGACGAGTCCTCAATTCTGCCCTATCCATATGGAAAATCAGATAAGGGCTTTTACATGACAAAGCCGCCAATTCTGACACACACCTGGCCGAAGCCAAGGCCAATAACATGACCACTTTTTTCCACGTGAGATATTTCAGATCCACAGTTTTAAGTGGCTCAAACCAATGTGATTTCAGGAAACTCAACACCACGTTGAGATCCCAAGGTGCCTAAGGAGGCACAAAAGGGGCTGAATATGTAGCACTCCCTTTACAAATGTCTGAACTTCAGGCAGTGAAGCCAGTTCTTTCTGGAAGAAAATCGACAGAGCCGAAATCTGGACCTTAATGAAACCCAATTTTTAGGCCCATAGTCACTCCCGACTGTAGGAAGTGCAGAAAACGACCCAGCTGAAATTCCTCAGTAGGGGCCTTCCTGGCCTCACACCACGCAACATATTTTCGCCAAATACGGTGATAATGGTTTGCGGTTACTTCTTTCCTGGCTTTTATCAGCGTAGGAATGACTTCCTCCGGAATGCCCTTTTCCTTTAGGATCCGGAATTCAACCGCCATGCCGTCAAACGCAGCCGCGGGTAGTCTTGGAACAGACAGGGCCCCTGCTGTAACAGATCCTGTCTGAGCGGTAGAGGCCATGGGTCCTCTGATACCATTTCTTGAAGTTCTGGGTACCAAGCTCTTCTTGGCCAATCCGGAACCACGAGTATCGTTCTTACTCCTCGCCTTCTTATTATTCTCAGTACCTTTGGTATGAGAGGCAGAGGAGGGAACACATAAACCGACTGGTACACCCACGGTGTCACTAGAGCGTCCACAGCTATCGCCTGAGGGTCCCTTGACCTGGCGCAATATCTCTTTAGCTTTTTGTTGAGGCGGGACGCCATCATGTCCACCTGTGGCCTTTCCCAACGGTTTACCAACAGTTTGAAGACTTCTGGATGAAGTCCCCACTCTCCCGGGTGTAGGTCGTGTCTGCTGAGGAAGTCTGCTTCCCAGTTGTCTACTCCCGGAATGAACACTGCTGACAGTGCTAAGACGTGATTTTCCGCCCATCGGAGAATCCTTGTGGCTTCTGCCACGCCATCCTGCTTCTTGTGCCGCCCTGTCGGTTTACATGGGCGACTGCCGTGATGTTGTCTGATTGGATCAGTACCGGCTGGTTTTGAAGCAGAGGTCTTGCCTGACTTAGAGCATTGTAAATGGCCCTCAGTTCCAGAATATTTATGTGTAGGGATGACTCCTGACTTGACCAAAGTCCTTGGAAATTTTTTTTTCTCCCTGTGTGACTGCCCCCCAGCCTCGAAGGCTGGCATCCGTGATCACCAGGACCCAGTCCTGTATGCCGAATCTGAAGCCCTCTAGAAGATGAGCACTCTGCAGCCACCACAGCAGAGACACCCTGGTCCTTGGAGACAGGGTTATCAGCCGATGCATCTGAAGATGCGATCCCGTCCAAGAGGTCCCACTGAAAAGTTCTTGCATGGAACCTGCCGAATGGAACTGCTTCGTAGGAAGCTACCATTTTTTCCAGGACTCGCGTGCAGTGATGCACCGACACCTGTTTTGGTTTCAGGAGGCCTCTGACTAGAGATGACAGCTCCTTGGCTTTCTCCTGCGGGAGAAACACTTTTTTCTGTTCTGTGTCCAGAACCATCCCCAGGAACAGTAGATGCGTCGTAGGAA
This sequence comes from Pseudophryne corroboree, assembly GCF_028390025.1. Taxonomy (NCBI): domain Eukaryota; kingdom Metazoa; phylum Chordata; class Amphibia; order Anura; family Myobatrachidae; genus Pseudophryne; species Pseudophryne corroboree. The sequence continues at coordinate 404,024,782 of NC_086446.1, forward strand.
CCAGCTGCGACTTTGGAATATTCAGAATCCAGCCGTGCTGTTGTAGCACTTCCCGAGATAGTGCTACTCTGACAAACAACTGCTCCCTGGACCTCGCCTTTATAAGGAGATTGTCCAAGTACTGGATAATTCTTTCGGCCATTACCTTGATAAATACCCTCGGTGCCGGGGACAGACTAACGGCAACGTCTGGAATTGGTAATGACAATTCTGTACCACAATTTTGAGGTACTCCTGGTGAGGAGGGTAAATAGGGACATGCAGGTAAGCATCCTTGATGTCCAGTGATACCCTGAAATTCTCCAGGCTTGCAATAATCGCCCTGAGCGATTCCATTTTGAACTTGAACCTTCGTATATAAGTGTTCAAGGATTTCAATTTTAGAATGGGTCTCACCGAATCGTCTGGTTTCGGTACCACAACATTTTTGGAATAGTAACCCCGGCCTTGTTGAAGGAGGGGTACCTTGATTTCACCTGCTGGAAGTACAGCTTGTGAATTGCCGCCAGTACTAACTCCCTATATACGAGGGCAGCAGGCAAGGCTGATGTGAGGTAACGGCGAGGGGGAGTCGCCTCGAACTCCAGCTTGTATCCCTGTGATACTACTTGCAGAACCCAGTGATTCACCTGTGGGCAAGCCCACTGGTCCCTGAAGTTCCCGAGACGCGCCCCCACCGCACCTGTCTGTGGAGCCCCAGCGTCATGCTGTGGACTCAGAGGAAGCGGGGGAAAATTTTTGATCCTGGGAACTGGCTGTCTGTGCAGCTTTTTCCTTCTTCCCTTGTGCAGAAAGGAAGCGCCTTTGGCCCCCTTGCTTTTCTGAAGCCGAAAGGACTGTACCCGATAATACAGTGCTTTCTTAGGGTGTGAGGAAACCTGGAGGTAGAAATTTTTCTTCCCAGCTGTTGCTGTGGATACAAGGTCCCAGAGACCATCCCCAAACAATTCCTCACCCTTATAAAGCATAATCTCCATGTGCCTTTTAAAGTCAACATCACCTGTCCACTGCCGGGTCTCTAATACCCTTCTTGCAGAATGGACCTTGCATTAATTCTGGACGCCAGCCGGCAAATATCCCTCTGTGCATCCCTCATATATAAGACTACGTCTTTAATATGCTCTATGTTAGCACCATATTCTCCCTGTCTAGGGTATTAATATTATCTGACAGGGTATCAGACCCTGCTGCAGCAGCACTATTCATGCTGAGGCAATTGCAGGTCTCAGTATAATACCTGAGTGTGTATATACAGACTTCAGGATAGCCTCCTGCTTTTTATCAGCAGGCTCCTACAAAGTGGCCGTATCCTAAGACGGCAGTGCCACCTTTTATGACAAACGTGTGAGCGCCTTATCCACCCTAGGGGATATCTCCCAACGTGACCTATCCTCTGGCGGGAAAGGGTACGCCAGCAGTAATTTTTTTGAAATTACCAGTTTCTTATCGGGGGAACCCACGCTTCTTCACACACTTCATTCACTCATCTGATGGGGGAACAAAACACCGGCTGCTTTTTCTCCCCAAACATAAAACCCCTTTTATGTGGTACTTGGGTTAATGTCAGAAATGTGTAACACAATTTTTATTGCCGAGATCATGCAACGGATGTTACTAGTGGATTGTGTATATGTCTCAACCTCGTCGACACTGGAGTCAGACTCCGTGTCGACATCTGTGTCTGCCATCTGAGGTAACGGGCGTTTTTTGAGCCCCTGATGGCCTTTGAGACGCCTGGGCAGGCGCGGGCTGAGAAGCCGGCTGTCCCACAGCTGTTACGTCATCCAGCCTTTTATGTAAGGAGTTGACACTGTCGGTTAATACCTTCCACCTATCCATCCACTCTGGTGTCGGCCCCACAGGGGGTGACATCCCATTTATCGGCATCTGCTCCGCCTCCACATAAGCCTCCTCATCAAACATGTCGACACAGCCGTACCGACACACCGCACACACACAGGGAATGCTCTGACTGAGGACAGGACCCCACACAGCCCTTTGGGGAGACAGAGAGAGAGTATGCCAGCACACACCAGAGCGCTATATAATGTAGGGCTAAACACTATCACTGAGTGAATTTTCCCCAATAGCTGCTTGTATAAACAATATTGCGCCTAAATTTAGTGCCCCCCCCCTCTCTTTTTAACCCTTTGAGCCTAAAAACTACAGGGGAGAGCCTGGGGAGCTGTCTTCCAGCTACACTGTGAAGAGAAAATGGCGCCAGTGTGCCGAGGGAGATAGCTCCGCCCCTTTTTCGCTGACTTTTCTCCCGCTTTTTTATGGATTCTGGCAGGGGTAATTATTACATATATAGCCTCTGGGGCTATATATTGTGATTATTTTGCCAGCCAAGGTGTTTTTATTGCTGCTCAGGGCGCCCCCCCCCCAGCGCCCTGCACCCTCAGTGACCGGAGTGTGAAGTGTGTATGAGGAGCAATGGCGCACAGCTGCAGTGCTGTGCGCTACCTTGGTGAAGACTGAAGTCTTCTGCCGCCGATTTTCCGGACCATCTTCATGCTTCTGGCTCTGTAAGGGGGACGGCGGCGCGGCTCCGGGAACGAACACCAAGGACGGGTCCTGCGGTCGATCCCTCTGGAGCTAATGGTGTCCAGTAGCCTAAGAAGCCCAAGCTAGCTGCAAGCAGGTAGGTTCGCTTCTTCTCCCCTTAGTCCCTCGTTGCAGTGAGCCTGTTGCCAGCAGGTCTCACTGTAAAATAAAAACCTAACATATACTTTCTTTCTAGGAGCTCAGGAGAGCCCCTAGTGTGCATCCAGCTCGGCCGGGCACAGAAATCTAACTGAGGTCTGGAGGAGGGGCATAGAGGGAGGAGCCAGTGCACACCAGATAGTACCTAATCTTTCTTTTAGAGTGCCCAGTCTCCTGCGGAGCCCGTCTATTCCCCATGGTCCTTACGGAGTTCCCAGCATCCACTAGGACGTCAGAGAAAATAATAATAGGGATAGGGATGGATAGAGAGAGAATATATATATATATATATATATATATATATATATATAAAGCAACCAGGGTTGTCTGCACTCACAGTAAAATAAAATTTGCTGGGGTGTCACTCAAGTTCATTAGAGCCAGGCATCTACCTTTTTCCATGAGCATATATGTCTTTGTATAGAGTGCACTCACCAGACTGTTATTAGAGCCAGCAGGATTTTTATTCAGACATCAGGTAAACATCACACACCGACGTTTCGGTCCTATCTGGACCTTCTTCAAGGTTTAACTGTCACCAACATGACTTATCTATACATAGCCATCACCTTAATTATATTCTAATAAAAACAGACATGGAACATATATGACATGGACATACACATACAAACATATTATAACAACAATCCTACCTATTCAGATCCCTTCATGTCCCCACATGATCCGTGTATTATCTATCCCGTATATTCAAGTAATGAAGTGGATATTCACTTATTCCCGCTGTGCCGCCAGACAGTATGAACCGCACGCCGGCGGGAGCGGAAGCGACCACATCTCTCCTGAAACGCAACCACGTGATCCCGACATGTGGTGCCCACATGTGTCCAATCACTGCGACACTATGCGTCATATGTGTTACGTGCGTCATCACGCGCGACGCCTATACTCTCGTGAGGCATCCGCGTCATCACAAATTCTTTCAATGTATGCAGGGTACGCTGCCTAGCAACGTAGTTACCTAGGAAACCCTCGTTATGCATCTGTGTCCGTCAAGTTTACACATGTCGTAGGAGCGTTACATTTACGTGGGGTAATCCTTATGTATCCCCACATGACAAATAATGGACATGAAGGAATCTGATGGCACTTAGATAAAAATAGCTAGAGAATAAAGACCATCGTGTATCATATTAGAACTATCAAATTAACAATACATAATATAAATATAATGCAAAATGTAGGCTTTAACAGTATCATGGATCATGTGCAAACAAGACTAGTGCAGACCGGAACACATTCAGGAAAAAATATATATCCACAAAATCAAAATTATAAAAAAATCAAAAATATATGAAAAAACTAAAAAAACCATAATCATTATGACGGGATTTGAAAATCCACCAATATGCCAGTCCTTTCCTATTATAGGAAAATATTGAAATGTACTGATTCATTCAGGCCCTTCGGGTAAACAGTCTCTAATTTATGTATCCAATATGCCTCTCGGCGTAGAAGTATCTTGGCACGATCACCGCCCCTCGGTAGTGGTGGAATTCTGTCTATAACCATGTAGCGTAATGCTGTTAACTGATGTTGATGTTGTACAAAATGACGTGCGACTGGTTTGTCCGACCCACCAGTTTTCAATGCCAATCTGATATTTGATCGGTGGTTTGAAATCCGTTCACGGAATGATCTTATTGTTTTGCCCACATATATTAGTGAGCATGGACATATCAAGATATATACCACATAATCAGAAGTGCACGTTAGACGGTGTTGTATAGATATCCGTCGGCCATCGTGTGGGTGCGGGAAACTGTTGCCAGTCAGCATACTTCTGCATGTAGTGCAATTAGGGCACTTATAGCAACCCAGTTTCTTTGAGGGTAGCCAATTATCTACTTCTTTGCCAACTGATTGATCAGGACGCATAAGCATATTTCGCAGATTTGGTCCCCGTCTGTATGCAATCAATGGTTGCTTTGGGAGAACATTTTTAAGTACACCATCCGTAGCCACTATATCCCAATTTTTCTTGATAGCGGATCGCGTAGCAAAGCTACCAGTATCATATGTGGTTAGAAACACAAACGGTTTTTCTGTACTCTCTGCTAGGCTCTTCTTGTTTTTCTCAACCCTGAGTCGCTGTTCAGCTGTTTTCAAACAGCGTTCAATGATATCAGGATGATATCCCCTATCAAGAAATCGATGTTGCATATCTCTAAGTTGATCCTCTAGGATTTTTGAGTCCGAATTGTTTCTCATAACTCTAATAAACTGGGAAATGGGTAGACTTTCCTTAAGGGGTTTTGGGTGGTAGCTACTATAGTGTAACAATGTGTTCCGGTCTGTAGCCTTCCTGTACAACTTAAATCCATAACCCCCATCTGTGGCAAACACAGTCACATCCAAAAAGTTGATTGACCTATGATTACATTCCATCGTAAATCTAATTGGTGTGTCAAGTTGATTCAGGTGCGACAACATATCCTCCAGGGCTGTTTTATCTCCAGACCACAGGATGAATATGTCATCTATAAATCGTTTGTAATAACCGATACTACCCCCAAACATCGGTAATATGTATTGCTGTTCATATTCATTCATATACAAATTTGCATACGACGGGGCTATGTTACTCCCCATCGCGGTCCCTGATGTCTGGAGGTAGTACCGGTCACCAAATCTGAAGTAATTACACGTGAGTGTCATATCAAGTAATTCCAGCAAGAATTCAACAGGTGGGTGCTGTTGTTGATTCAATATTAATGCTCTTCTCACAGCAGCCATACCCTCTTGATGAGGTATGACTGTGTAAAGAGAGGACACATCCATAGTTACAAGTAGCCAATTTTCATCATAATCTTTTATCGCTTTTAACCCATTAATGAAGTCATTCGTGTCCTTAATATAGCTTTTTATTTTCTTAACACATGGTTGGAGATGGGTATCAAGGTAACGTGCAACCGGTTGGAATAGTGATCCCCGGGCAGAAATGATAGGTCTGCCCGGGGGAGCCTCAATGCATTTATGTACCTTCGGCAAAGTGTATAAAATGGGACATATAGGGAAATCTGTATGCATAAAGGATGAAACAGTCTCACTAATAACGCCCATACCCAACGCCATGTCCACTGTCATATCCAATTTCTTTTTAAATATTGGCATAGGATCACTTTCCAACATTCTATAGGTGCCTTCATCACCAAGCTGACGTAAAATCTCTTTATTATATGCTATTGTATCCTGAAGTACAACAGCCCCACCCTTATCTGCTGGATGTATAGTGATAGTGGGATTATCTTTCAGTTGTTTTAGGGCCATCCTCTCTCCTTTGTTGAGATTGGGTCTAGTTCTCACCTTTTTCTTCATACAATCATTTACCGATTGATCCATCATACGCGAAAAGGTTTTAATATTGGTATTATTTGATGGTGGATCGTAGGTACTTTTCTGTTTGAACTCATCATCAGGTATGTCACGTCTATTTTCCCCAAATTTTTCTTTAAGTCTTAATTTACGAGATAAACAATAGTTGTCTATTTTCCATCTCATAGGACTAAACATAACAGTGGGAATAAAGGATAATCCACGTGACAAAACCTTTTCTTGGTCCAAACTTAATGTTAATGAAGAAATATTGATTATTTTGTCCGAGGGTTCTTCGGAGGTTTTTTTACATTTTTTATAGGACCCCCTCCGCGGGTGGGGCCTCTGGTGTCTACTTGTACTGGATCTAACTGTGAGCGTGTGGCCACCCGAGAAAAAGGTTGTCGTTGACTATTTCTTGAATCAGAATTCTCTCTGTCTGAGCTAGAGGCGGTGGAATATTGGTCAAATTGGTATTGGCCCCTTCTGAATCGTGTGTCGCGCATTCTACGTGGGGGGAAATCATTCCCCACTAGCCAGCCATATACCCTATGTTCACGATAGTCCTTTTCAACTTTCTCTAGTTTGTTACGCTTAAAATTAATTAAATCTGTTTTATATTTATCTATCTGTGAATTCAGTTTGGTAAGCCAATCCTCAGTTTTATCATTCTGAAGTATGGTTTCAAGTTGCTCTTTATTCAAACCTAATTCACCTCTTACTTTTTTGAGTTCCATGCCCACCTCTTCAATCACCAGCAGTACCAGATCTAATGAACACTTATTTAAGATCCCACACCATCGGCTGCAAAACACAGGGTTATTGCGGCCGATGGTGGGGACATTCCGGACCCGGAACCCTCGTGGAATCTGTTTCTTCCGAAAATAATCGGATAGAAACTGTCCATGTAGCAATAAATCAGTTTCACGTTTGTTGAGATTCAATAATTTATAGTAAACATCAATGGCTTTCTCTCCTGGGATAGCCCCAAAATCAGTCAAATTAAAGAGAAGACGTTCAGCCTCATCATCTGTATAAGACACCTGTCCAAACTCTGCATTGGACAGGAGTTCAGGATTCACTAAATTCTCCATATTAGAAACGTCCTAAGCACAAAATATCCCAAACATAGGACAATACAAGATATGGATGTAACTATGCCGCCACAGATATAGGGAAAAAGACCTCTAATACAAAAATATACCTACCAAAAAATTGAAAAAATATATGTGAAAAAATACAAGAAAAAATTGTAAAATATAAATAATGAAAAATCAATCAAAGATAGTCTCCTATCCACACAATGGAAAGTATTAACCAGCCATGTAATCATGAAGTGGCATCCAAAATTATTGAAATAGTCACCATATCTGGTACACTTCGTCAAATTCAAGCTTTACTTTCTGGGTGCACAACAAAAGATCCATATGTCCTCCTTCAGGATAGTCACATAGTAATCCAAAGCAACCAGGGTTGTCTGCACTCACAGTAAAATAAAATTTGCTGGGGTGTCACTCAAGTTCATTAGAGCCAGGCATCTACCTTTTTCCATGAGCATATATGTCTTTGTATAGAGTGCACTCACCAGACTGTTATTAGAGCCAGCAGGATTTTTATTCAGACATCAGGTAAACATCACACACCGACGTTTCGGTCCTATCTGGACCTTCTTCAAGGTTTAACTGTCACCAACATGACTTATCTATATATAGCCATCACCTTAATTATATTCTAATAAAAACAGACATGGAACATATATGACATGGACATACACATACAAACATATTATAACAACAATCCTACCTATTCAGATCCCTTCATGTCCCCACATGATCCGTGTATTATCCATCCCGTATATTCAAGTAATGAAGTGGATATTCACTTATTCCCGCTGTGCCGCCAGACAGTATGAACCGCACGCCGGCGGGAGCGGAAGCGACCACATCTCTCCTGAAACGCAACCACGTGATCCCGACATGTGGTGCCCACATGTGTCCAATCACTGCGACACTATGCGTCATGTGTGTTACGTGCGTCATCACGCGCGACGCCTATACTCTCGTGAGGCATCCGCGTCATCACAAATTCTTTCAATGTATGCAGGGTACGCTGCCTAGCAACGTAGTTACCTAGGAAACCCTCGTTATGCATCTGTGTCCGTCAAGTTTACACATGTCGTAGGAGCGTTACATTTACGTGGGGTAATCCTTATGTATCCCCACATGACAAATAATGGACATGAAGGAATCTGATGGCACTTAGATAAAAATAGCTAGAGAATAAAGACCATCGTGTATCATATTAGAACTATCAAATTAACAATACATAATATAAATATAATGCAAAATGTAGGCTTTAACAGTATCATGGATCATGTGCAAAATATAATGCAAAATGTAGGCTTTAACAGTATCATGGATCATGTGCAAACAAGACTAGTGCAGACCGGAACACATTCAGGAAAAAATATATATCCACAAAATCAAAATTATAAAAAAAATCAAAAATATATGAAAAAACTAAAAAAACCATAATCATTATGACGGGATTTGAAAATCCACCAATATGCCAGTCCTTTCCTATTATAGGAAAATATTGAAATGTACTGATTCATTCAGGCCCTTCGGGTAAACAGTCTCTAATTTATGTATCCAATATGCCTCTCGGCGTAGAAGTATCTTGGCACGATCACCGCCCCTCGGTAGTGGTGGAATTCTGTCTATAACCATGTAGCGTAATGCTGTTAACTGATGTTGATGTTGTACAAAATGACGTGCGACTGGTTTGTCCGACCCACCAGTTTTCAATGCCAATCTGATATTTGATCGGTGGTTTGAAATCCGTTCACGGAATGATCTTATTGTTTTGCCCACATATATTAGTGAGCATGGACTACAAGGCTAGTGAGGCGGACTACAAGGCTGAATGTCAGAGGCTTCTTGGTGATCAACAGACGTATGAAAAGCTATCGCATGACCCTTCAGCTAATTATGTAACTGAATTAAAGGGCATCTTGCAGCAAGCAAGGGATGAGGAAATTATTTCAGGCGAGGTGTTTCAGAAATTGATGACAGAACACCCAGTGTCGCCTTTGTTCTATATCATCCCTAAAATCCACAAGGACGCGCAGAGACCACCGGGTAGACCAATTATATCTGCCCGGGGGTCTCTGTGCGAACCAATCGCTATCTTTTTGGATAGCTATTTGCAACCCTGTATACAGGGTACATTCACCCACCTCAAAGACTCAAACGTGTTGTTACAGAAGTTCTCAACATTTGAGCAAGTTCCGACAGACATTACTTTAGCTACCATTGACGTAACGAGTCTATATACCTGCATTCCCCACGGACAGGGATTACAGGCAGTCAGACAACTAATCACGGGCAATACTGAATATGTGGGCCCAGATATAGATTTCTTTATAGCATTATTGAATTTCACTTTAACTCATAACTTCTTTAGTTTTGATGGGCAATTCTATAGGCAGCTAACGGGGTGTGCCATGGGATCTTCCGTGGCACCCTCGTTCGCGAATGCGTTCATGTGGGAGGTAGAGCGTAACCTCTTTTTCATTGACAATAGAATCTCCAGTCGTCTATTTCTTTATTATAGATATATAGACGACCTGCTCCTGATGTGGCATGGGGAGGTGGGTGACTTGGAAAGCATTGTCTTGGAACATAACAACACAGACAGCCCAGTGAAGTTAACTATGAGCAGTAGCTGTAGTGAAATCTGCTTCTTAGACCTTAAGATTAAAATCGAAGAAGGCCAGCTGGTGACGTGTCTGTTCAAAAAACCAACTGATAGGAACACCATCCTGAGGTATGACAGTTGTCATCCAGCCTCCACGGTGAAAAGTGTGCCTTACTCTCAATTTTTGAGAGTGTGCAAAAGCAACAGCTGCACACAACAGAGGGATAGGCAACTTGACGAGATGGAGCTTAGGCTGAGAGCTAGAGGCTACCCACGACAGCTACTGACACAAGCCAGAGTGAAAGCAGTAAAAATGAATAGGGAGGAATGCCTGAAACCCAAAAATGATAAAAAACTGGGGGGTGTACTTCCCTGGGCATGTGAATTTGATGTCCATAGTAATCAGGTTCGCAAGGAAATAAAGAAACTATGGCCCCTGGTAGCCACTGATCCGGAATTGCCGATGTTCCGCCAACAACGGATCATGCCCAGTTATGTCAGGGGCCGGAACATCAAAGACATGGTGGTGAAAACCGATATGGCCAAGTTTAAAGTAACACCGGAGCATTTTCTGAAACGCAAAAATGGTTGCTTCAAGTGCACGGGATGCACAACGTGCTCCCACATGTCTGTGGGGGATCACATTGTGCACCCATGCTCAGGCAAGAAGTTCACCATCAGATGGCCCCTGACGTGCACCACCAGATTTGTGTTTACGCGATTATTTGCCCCTGTGGCAGGTATTACATCGGAAAAACCGAGTGCCAGTTTAAAATAAGGATGGCACAGCATAGGTTAGCCATAAGAAATGCCCTGACTTCAGGCAAAGGGGATCAACCGGTTGCCAAACATTTTCTTGAATACAGGCACACTATGGCAACTTTCAAACACAGAATCATTGACCATGTACCAGAGTCTTTGAGAGGAGGGGATAGGGGTAGAAAACTCCTACAGTTAGAATCAATGTGGATCCACAGGCTAAACACCCTCAGACCTACAGGCCTCAATGACAATCTCGGTTTGATTAATTTTATTTAAACATATGGTTAGCTAGTGATATAAATGGAAATTAATTTTGACATGATCAGGCTTGATTAAGATACAATGTAATAAAACCGTAGAGGCAGGTCTGGATGGACGAGACTAGCAGCATATCCCCCCAGTATACATAGGGGGTTAGTGCGGCCAAAATCAAAATAGGTTTAAATACGAAGGTCAGGGAGGTGAAGATCAGTGTCAATATCATTCTCATTTTTTATTTTTTAACATTGATAATTTATTGTTATCTGTCTTTATTGTATATTTACCCCGGGTTTTAGAAATAGGTGGACACAGGTAGACTTAGGAGTGAGGTCACTTTGACACTGTAGAGGGATCTAATGCTTTTTAATGATATTTTACTGCTAATGTTTGCATTTTATGGGAGACACTGAATTAGGTGAAGCACCGATAAATGAGATATCTACGAAATTATTAATGCACTAAGTAATGTATGGCAGCTGACAAAGATGTTTTTTGCACAAAGCCGTGTCTGAGCTTATGTTATTCACGGCATTGATTCACTGACAGTTATGTATTATCATAGGACTGTTAGGCTGGTTGCCATGGACGCGCCTCCCTGCGCCGCCGCGTCACTTCCGGTGAGACGCGGATGACGTCAGTCGGAAGACCGGGACGGCGCGGCCAGCGGCACCGGCCAGAGGGGATGTTCCAGGGTGAGGGTAAGTGGTATTTAAACACATTGTTTGTCACATTGCACTAATCCTGATGAAGGGGGTAACCCCGAAACGTTGATTTGCACCATTACACTATTGCTGCTTTTCAAGACTCCGAGTGCCGCCTCGTTATTTCCTGCTGTATGTATGTATGCATGCATGTATGTATGCATGCATGTATGCATGCATGCATGTATGTATGTATACATATGTGTATATATATATATATATACACACACTATATATATATATATATATATATATATATATATATATATATATATATATATATATATATATATATATATCTCAAGATAGGTGAAGTGGCACTCACTATAAGAACAATGTCGACTGCTGGGGTGTCCAAATTCCAGGGAAAGTCCTGTTTTCACAAGGTCCCATAACACATCCAATTAGTAAAGAAGGCACTCACCAGACTTGTATTTAAATGCAGATAAAGCCGTTTATCAAAATTCACAACGGTGATTAAATCATGGTTGGTCGACGTTTCGGTCCTAGCCGGACCTTCTTCCAGACCAGTATGTGCAACCGTCACAATCACAGATGACTATCTGTGATAGTGTAGGACCTGTATGAAGGTGGGGTACCTTGAATCGGTATACAGGCTTCCGTGCATTGGCCAATCCACCAACTAAACCCCCATCATTTATTTATTGAATTGTTGAGGATAAGTGAGTTTACTTTGGTGAGTACTGGGTTCTCGGTTTGTATTTATTAGAGCGATGTGGTCATGGGCTACATGCACCCCGCCCTGTGAGTGGTAAGTACAGCTGTGTACCCCGCTTCTGTGGTGGAGAGTGCAGTGTTACATGCACCCCACCCTGTGAGTGGTAAGTGCATAGCTGTGCCCCGCTTCTGGTGCGGTGAGTGCTGTGGTTTTTACTCTGTGTGTGTGTGTGTGTGTGTGTGTGTGTGTGTGTGTGTATATATTATATATATATATATATATATATATATATATATATATATATATATATATATATATATATATATATATATATATACACATACATTTATTTATATATATATATATATATATATATATATATATACATATATACACACATATATAAATATACACATACATATACACACACACACATTAATATATATATATATATATATATATATATATATATATATATATATATATATATATATATATATATATATACACACATATATTAGGGCAGGATTAACAACTGCAGCTCCTTGCCCTCTATTTAATATAGGCCATCATAATTTCAGTGGTTTACATATGGTGGTAAGGGCCAGTAAGCAGTACCACATGACCTACTGGCCCACTCACATACCCGACAGACAAGTGTCACTGCATCTAATGGGCGGTCATGCAATCCACTCCTTCTCCTCCCACAGTCCCCAAGTAGCGCTTCATGGAGGCTGGCAACTAGATCACAGGCAGCAGCACAGACATCATATGATGACATTGCCGTCTAGAGAGGATATTAGTCATAACCTTCCAACTGTCCTGATTCCAGTGGGACAGTCCTGTTCTTCTGGGACTATGCTGCCGTCCTTCCTGAGAAGGGGGTGCGAGTTGTGGGAACACTTGGGCCCGCTGATTTGCATTGCAGAGCAGCTGTGAATGGATGATGGGTGCATGTGTCTGTCATCCACACATACACTGGGTCAGCTCTGTGAGAGGCTGTGTGTTGTCCAGCTGCTCCCAGAATGCTGGGCAAGCACCCAGCATGACAAAAATGGGGTGTAGATCACAGACAAAACATTCCGGTCAAGGGCATGCACATCTAAGCCACGCCCCTAACTTTGTGTACACCTTTGTCCCGACCAGCGCTAATCTAAAGTTGGGAGGTATGTATCAGTGGCAGAACCTGGAGCAGCAGAGTAGTTAGCAAAGACCTGGGCATCCAATGTAAGTTATCTACAGGGAGGGGAGGGGTGTGAACAATACACAGCTCAGGGGGCAAAGGAGGTGATGTATCAGTGAGGCCTGGCAATGCCAGAATGTCAGGGATGCTAGTGTGCAAGAACTGGCAGTGCCAATGAATCAGTGATTGCAGAGCACACACATGACAGCACAATGCAGGATATACAGATGGTGAGCACACACAATTATTATTACCAGTTATTTATTGATGTGGAGTGAGCAAACAGCACAATGCAGAACTTACTGCTGGGGAGAGGCTGGATGGCACAATGCAGAATATATCGATGGGGGGTAGTGCAATACAGGACATATCACACAGAGTGGAGGGCAGGTCGGGGCAAAAGGTTGGGCAAAGACTGAAGTGACCCGGCGTATACTGAGTCCAATAACCTAATCTATATTTATATATTATCTATACACCCTCAACATCACTAGAAACAACAGTTGAGAAACCTAGCGATGTTGAGGAAACATTGGATCCTCAACATTGCAGGTTTAAACACGGACTATTGAAACAATTTGACCAATGGTTCTGATGGAACATATGATTCTCATCTCTAGTCTGCGGAACACAGACCCAGACAGTGTGGTGCACTGCTCCACGAGTGTCGTCCGCAAACACTCAAAATTGCAGGGGAGGAGGGGTCAGAGATGAAATCGCCTACATATCTCAGTGTGGATAGGTCGCGCCCGCGGTCGCTAGCGACGGATGCTAGGTTTGATGTACTGCACATCAAACCTAGCGATATCGCTAGTGACCTTGTTTGTGCTAATGAAGGATTAACATAAGCATTCCGTCCTTCATTAAAGTTGTCCCAGTGTGTACACAGAATCTGGGATTCGTTCCAATGTCAGAACAAACACTCATCGCTCCAGTGTATACCCAGCTTTAGCATAAGATTCAAGAGTTGAGACACTGTAGATGAGGCCAGACTGCTAATCCTTTACTCCACTGGTCTATGTGATACTGCCCTCTCTTGGCTGTCCTCCTACCTCTCTGACCGTTCCTTCTCTTCTCCTCTCCTCTCATGACTCCACCTCCCCCCCACACACTTCCACTAAGGTTCTGTTCTTGATCCTCTCCTTAGTTCTTTTGACTTCCAATATCATATCTATGCTTATGATACTCAAATATCCCTTTCCTCCCCTGACCTCTCCCCCACTCTACTCACTTATATCTCCAACTGTGTCTTTGCTCTCTTCTTGGATGTCCCAGCCTTTCTTAAACTTAACATGTCTAAGGCTGAGCTGATCATCTTCCCACCCTCCTGCAATTTCATTATCTATTGATGACACAACTATCTCCTCTAACCTCCCAAGAGCGCTGTCTTGGAGTAATCCTTAACTCTTCCCTCTCCTTCACATTAAGCACCTCTCAATAAGCCTGCCATTTTCATCTCAAAAACATTTCCAGGATCGGACTCCTCATCCTGAATGCTATTAAGACCCTTATCCACTCACTGGTCATCTTCAACCTGGACTACTGTGATCTCCTCCTGCCTGGCATCCCTGACAAATGCCTCTCCATTCTAATCTATCCTCAATGCTCCAGCCTGGCTCATCTTCCACACCAAATACACTATATCCATCTCCCCTCTCCTACAAGCCCTTCACTTCCCTTTCAGAATCCAATTCAAGCTTCTCACACTCACCCATTTACATCTCTGACCTTATCTCCCTTTTCACTTCCATCCGTCCTCTTCGCTCTAATGCAAGCTGCCTCTCCTGCCTATTGATTACGGTTGGTTCTATATCGGAGTGTGAGAAGGGACCTTGTGACGTACCTAGGGGAGGAGACATGTCACCGGGGGGAGGAGCTACGACCGAACAGGGTACTCGAAAAGTACGCTCGCCACGCTTCGGGCTCAGTGGCTCGCTCCGCTCGCCACCTAATTACTAAAGGTAATAGTTGGTGGCGGGGATAGTAGAGCAACTGTCCCGCTGCCCTAGCTCCTCCCCCTTGTGTCATGGCTCCGCCCCCTGACGGAAAAGGTCCCTTAGGCCACTTGGATCTAGCCTCAACACTGTATGGTAGATGCTAGAATCAAGTGCTGCTCCCTTTCTCTGGTATCTCCACCTCTCTACAAAATTTAAAACGGGCTCTACGGACCTACTTCTTCACCAAACTTAGCCAAATTTTATCCTAACCCCTCTGTTCCATGCTCACTGTCTACCCCATCTGTCAACCGTGTCTACCCTTCCCCCTTAGGATGTAAGCTCTCACAAGTAGGTCCCTCTTCCCTCACGTGCTTATCTTTTTCTTAAAGTATCTCCGATTGCACCAAATCCTGTGGTTTTCTTCCACGCCGATACTTATTTCAGTGTAATCTGCTGCTGTAGCTACATGTATTTACCCTGTACTTGTCTTCAACTGTAAGTCACTGTTTTCCTGTTTTGCTTATTTATGTACACTGTAGTTGGGGACTGCAGAACCTTGTGGCGCCATATAATTAAAGGATAATAATATTATTAGAGAGAGAGAGAGAGAGAGAGAGAGAGAGAGAGAGAGAGAGAGAGAGAGAGAGAGAGAGAGAGAGATGGAGAGGTGTGTGGGAGGGTGAGAACAGATGTGCAGGTGTGGGAAGTTACCTGTAGCATGCACACTACATTCTCCCCACAGTAACAGGGGTGCAGATGTGAGAGAGGCAGGTGGGAGTGGGAGGGAGGGAATAATTTAAAGACAGGGAGGGACACCAGCTAGCCGGCAAATATATATGTTTTTAAATATATATATATATATATATATATATATATATATATATATATATATATATATATATATATACACATATACACACACACATCTGTCTCTACACACACGCCTGTCACTCCATATCAGTGGTTTATCTGGCATAGGGCAGTTGAATAGGCTAATGATCTACAGATAGAGAACCACGACACTGGCAGATACAGGTGTAGACATTGCCACGGAGAAATGTTTAGTGCATATCCTCATACATGAAACACTATGCAGAAAAACAAGTAGATAAGGAGTATATAAAAATCAGGACAAAGTCGGGACAATGCAGGGAACAGGACGATGCCAGGCATATAACAGTATGTTCCGGTTCGACGCAGGAGATCACGTTGCCGGTGCCTGTCTTACCTTACCTATACTTAGCCATGTCTTGCTCGGTGACCTTGCTGTAATTTGCATGGTGAGCCGGTAGCACGGCTATGAGCAGCCCCAAGCACACAGCGTACAGCACCGCCAGCATGAGCCAACACCACGGAGCAGCTGCTGTAGCTCACGAGTCACATCATCCCGACCTCTCTTGACACAGGAGCATCGCCCACTTCCTAGTTGCCGCACGGAAGCAGATGAGCGATTGGCTGCTGCCTTTTCCGTATTGCTTCCTTCTTCCTCTATGCCCAGAAGTGATGACCAATCACAACAGGAAACGTGACAAGACGTTATCCGCCATGTTTCTTCGTGGCAATACAGTTACGGTTGGTTCTATATCGGAGTGGGAGAAGGGACCTTGTGACGTACCTAGGGGAGGAGACACGTCACCAGGGGGAGGAGCTACGGGCGAACAGGGTACCCGAAAAGTAGTACCCTCGCGGGCTCGCGAACATACAGACAGTTACACCTCACTTACTACTGGCACAGTCAGAGTAGTAATGCTAAACTTTCAATGAATCTATATCAGAAGTGTGAGTGTTTAACACAAGAACAGCTTTATACTGCTGGTATGCTATAGTGAAATCAGAGTTTAATTAGGAGGATACTGATGCACATGATTAGACTTTTGGGGGGGATTCAATCATGGGCAAAGGGTGTTAATTGCGTGTTTAAACACAGGCAATAACACCATATCGCACCCTTTCGCCCGCCCAAATATGCAAGATCGAGATGCTATAATGTGTGGTTAAGGCTACATTGATTCAGGCAGGGGAAATAATCAGCTTGTAACTAATTTCACCTATTAGGGTTAGATGTATCAAACCTTCTAAAGAGTGGACTAGTTGCCCATAGCAACAAACCAGCTTCCAGCAAGCATTTATCAAGTACATTCTATAGTAGAAGTAGAAACTGGTTGGCTGGTATGGCATGGGCATTTTCTCCACTCTTTCTCCAGTTACTCAGCAACAGCCCCACCCCTGCCTGTTAATAATGTCCTTCTGGGAAGGGAATCTAGTGGCTATCCTTATTCTAGTATGGCTGTGTGCGCTCCAGGTGAAGCAGGAAGCAACAATAGCGAGATGCCGCCCGAGTGGGAGAGAGTTAAATTCCCACTCTGGCAAATCCCTGCATGAGCCATAGCCCATCAGCCTAGTGGTGATGGTCTGTGCCTTACCTCCCTGTCAGCCCAACTGCTCATGTACAAGATCTTGCAAACATTGAAAGATTTCCCATGTGCACCTGGACCCTCGGAAATTGCTGGTTTGTACCAATCTTGTCAGTAGTGCGATTATCGGTTTTTAATACATGTAAAGAATTTTCCATCACCATACTACAGTATTGTGCCAGCAAAATTTTTAGATACTTGCTGAAAACAGAGGAAAGTGAATATTCTGTACTTTATCTACTTTCCAAAATATAGAGGCTCATACATGTTAAAGTGGTTATAGTGCATTTGACACTTACCACCTCTTCTTACATCTTCCCCTAAAATACATGGCTGTACATATTGGTTGGATAAAAGTCTGGTTGTTAGGACAGAGGCAAG
This sequence comes from Pseudophryne corroboree, assembly GCF_028390025.1. NCBI lineage: Eukaryota > Metazoa > Chordata > Amphibia > Anura > Myobatrachidae > Pseudophryne > Pseudophryne corroboree. The sequence continues at coordinate 404,042,838 of NC_086446.1, forward strand.
TATATTAAGTTGCAAATAATGGAAATTACTAAGTAATTACCTTTGGCGCTTGTGGTGAGTTGCTTTTCCTTAGCAGCTAATATAACGGGGTTAGTTAGACCCCACAACCAAAATCACAATAAACAAGAAAAAGCGCTAGGAAACTGGATAGAAATACACTTAACAATTTTAATAAAATATTATATTTAAACATTCATTAATACTGTTGCAACAGATTATAAAACAATAATGTGTGTATTTAAAATTTAGGGCAAAAGTATAGCACTGCAATAAGTTTTGAAAAAGTCCCATATATTTAGTATGGATTGTATATTGTTGGCCGGTGCTCATAAGAGCCAGTTCATCCCCAAAATAAGTGCCACAGTCCAGGAACAACTCTATGCGAATAGTATATTACCAGCTGCAGTTAGATTGACCTCGTTGACTTGGTTCAAGATGTTTACTTGGTCCGAATAGTCGCTTGGGTCCAGATTTTGCAGATGTTCAATTCGCTGATGGCAGGTTCCTATATCTGACTTCTAGGCGTTTGTAGGGGGATGATGTGACAACGTCCAGCCAATCCACCAACGCGTTTCGCTGTTTAGCACAGCTTTTTCAAGGTGACATGTTGCAGTGACTGGATGCCCTTTATATAGCAGTGCTAATTGCCCATGTGAAACAGGTGTGTCAGGTTAAAAACATATAAATAATACATGAATTAAAGTTCTATCCAGTTTCCAGATAAGGTGACAGGTTTTGAGACTTAAAGCTATTAGTATATGCTATTTTTCTAAATATAAAGCTCTTTTAACATATAAAATGTAGGATGAGTATCGTTTCCCGATCATGTGATCGCGGGTTTTACTTCCTGTATCTGGAGCTCACATGCGCTCCAGTTTCCTGTATTTGGAACGCAAACTGGTTCCTATTGGTTAGCGTCCGGTCACGTGACCGGAACGAGGCCAACTCCCAGCAGGCTCTGCGCACTGTTGCCCGGCAACGAGCCACACAAAGGGATTAACTCCGGCCACGTGACCGGACGCTCAGCATCAGTTTATGCGTCGCTTAGGGTCTCCATTACCAAATATATTTTAATATCATGTGACCAAGCGAGCCAGTGATCTCATGTACATTTAATTAGGTGGTTTCAATAGATACATGATTATTAAAAATCGAGACTAAAAAGAAGGACTATATATGATATTCTCAACTTAACACCGACATTTTTATAAATGTTTAATCTTATTTAAATATGTCTATACCCAATTATATTCATATGTGATACTTTAAGTAAAGGGGTTAGTGCCATCTTGTGGTAGTAAAATAGTATGACACTCTCTTTGTGATTTTTAATAAACCTGTTATGAGAAATCAATATCAGAGGATCATTTGATATTTTATATATAATTTCAATAACCAGATTAGTTTTTACTCTATATTGATATATATATATATATATATATATATATATATTTCCATCAGTTAAACCCTCCATTGGCATGTGTGAGAAATTTTTTTTAAAAGTCTTAAATTAATACCAATTTAGAAAGAGAGAGGATGTTTTACCATTTTAAATTGTTAACTTCATCCATACTAAGTAAAGGCAATAATAGAGACAACACATAAATCTATGAACAGTAGCAGAGTAGGGAACATCCCAATATAGATGTCTATACAAATCATTATATCAAGACAAATTTATTAATCAATAGTGTGGACATATCAACCTATAAGGATGGAGCAGAGTTAGAGGACTGCATTCAGCTCAAGTGCCTCGTTTAGACCGCTGGGAAAGAGTGTATTTAATTGAAAGGTCCAAAAGATTTCCTGTTTACAGAGTCTAGTAAATCTATCGCCCCCCCTAGTTGTTTTGGGGATGTATTCAAGACCTGTGATTCTTAGGGTAGATGGGTCCTTGTTATGATGGAGAGCAAAATGTCGGGAAACGCTATGTTTAGTAACCCCATTTATGATGTTTCTTCTGTGTTCCATGAATCTAGTTTTTAACATCCTGGTTGTTCTGCCTACGTATTTTAACTGGCAGTCACATTTTAAAAGATACACAACCCATTTGGTGTTACAATTGATAAAACTCTTTATCGGAATGTTTTTCCCTTCTATGGGTAATTGAATAATAGTAGTTTTATCACATGTGTAGGTACATGTTGTGCATCTTGTCGCTCCACACTTATAGAACCCCTTTATCTTGTTCTTTAGCCATGTAGAACCTTCATCCTTTGAATCTTTCTCAGATCTCAATTGGCTTGGTGCCAGTATAGTTTTCAAAGATTTATTTTTTCTAAACACAAAATCAGGTTTTAATGGCAAAATGTCACACAAAACCGGATCACAACGTAGCATATGAAAATTGCGTTTAACTGCTGATCTAATCTCATTAGATCTGGAGTTAAATTTTGAGATAAAAGACCATTCCTTGTTCTTCCCTTTAGATTTATTTTTATCTTTCAAAACTAATAGAGATTCCCTATCCAACTCCAATACTTCCTTCATGGCTTGATCAAGCAAATATTGTGGATAGTCTTTATACTGAAAGGTCTTCATAAGATCATCAGCTTGTTTGATAAAGGACTCTATGGTAGAGCAATTCCTACGAAGACGTAGTAACTGCCCTTTGGGTATATTATTCTTCCAGGCCACGTGATGCGCACTTCTATAATTTAGAAAGGCATTACTGCCTACTTCTTTAGCAAAATTGGAGGTCTGAATCTGACCGTTGACAATTTCAATAGTCAAATCCAAGAAGTCGAGTTTAGAAGTGCTAAAAGAAGAAGTGAAAACTAAATTATAAGTGTTAGTGTTGAGAAAATCAACAAAATGAGTGAAAGAAGAGTCATCCCCATCCCAAATAATAAATAGATCGTCTAAGTATCGGCCATAGAAAACCAGGCCCGCGCTAGGTCCCTCCCCCCAGAGGAGCTCCTCCTCCAGTTCACCCACATAGAGGTTGGCGTAACCCGGCGCGAATCTAGTTCCCATGGCCGTGCCCATAATCTGACGATAAAAAGTGTCAGAAAAAAGAAAATAGTTGTGTGAAAGAATAAAAGAGATAGAGTCTAGCAAGAACTTCCTGTGTCTCTCGGTGAGGTCCCCATCGCGATCTAAGACTCTTCCAATGGCCTGTACACCACGTTCAGGAGGAATATTGGTGTACAGGCTGACAACATCCAGTGTCGCCAGAAGATATGAAGGTCTCCATGATATTTCTTCAATTAGTTTTAGAAAATGCATCGTATCACGAATATGGGACCTCAACCTAGAGACACGAGGTTGCAGATATCTATCAACATAGGCAGAAAGGTAAGAAGTCAAGGAATTAACACCCGAAATAATGGGACGTCCAGGGGGTGCAGTGAGGGACTTGTGAATTTTGGGTAAGTGATAAAAGATAGGAATAGTTGGAAAAGGCGGAAATAAAAATCTAAACTCCTCCTTGGATATGACACCATCTTCCAGTGCATCCGTAAGTAAATTGTTTAATTCACTTAAATAGGAGGGGGTGGGATCGCCTGGTAAGACATGATAAAATTGACTATCCAATAATTGTCTGTGAGCCTCATTTATATAATCAATTTTGTTTAATATAACCAGGCCCCCGCCTTTATCCGCTTCTTTGATGACTATCGAACTATCATCTGTTAGTTTCTTTATAGCTTGTTTTTCCCACTTTGTTAGATTATTTTTGGGTTTATTTTTTGTAAGGCAGATAGATCTAAAGTCTTCAAGAGTAGCTTTGTAGAAAGTTTCTACTTGGCTGCTCTTGAAACTTATAGGGAAAAAGTCTGATTTTGCTCTACAAGAACTTTTATCAATTTCAAACAGTTTTTGGGGAGACTCCTGACAGCTATCTTTTTCTAATTCCTCTAATATTTTCAAAGCGGGGTCATCTGTAGAGTCCAATACTATGTGCAAGGTGTTACCATCTAAGTTGGTATCTTTCTTTTTCGCGAAAAACCGTTTTCTACACAGGGTTCTAACAAAACGGTTAAGATCCACGTATAGATCAAATAGATTGGGTTCCTCAGATGGGGCAAACTTTAAACCTTTGGATAAAAGGGAGAGTTCTGCCTCAGATAACTTTTTTGAGGATAAATTAAAGATACTTTTAGCATTATTAAGTTTATTAATCTTATTTAGTCTCTTAGATCTCTCCTTTTTACCTCCCCGTTTTCCTCTGAACTTGGATTTCTGTTTCTTTTTGGGGTTAGGTCTTGATTCTTTTTGGGCCACGTTTTCTCCCAATTGTGGTGATGACGTCGGTCCAAAAAAGAAGAAGAAGAAGAAGCAGCTGCAGTACTCTCATTAGCTTCTCTATATCCCCCATTATAATGTCCTTTTGGACGTGCTCCTGTTTGGTGAAATCGACTATTTTGACCTTGATATTGAGCGGTTCTGGTGGGAGTATTAGGCAATGGCCTAGTACTGTTATTCCTGGATGGTTTGTCTTGTCTCCAATTAGAGTCTTTGATAGACTTTTCATTAGTGTCTCTAGTTGTCCTATATTTATTCTTAAAGGACCTAACACTACCATTTTTATAGTCATCTAGATCACGTTTGAATTTAGAACATTTAGATTCTGTAATTGTCAATTCAAACTTCAGTACTTTTTCGGCTGTTATGCGGTCTCTCTCTATATATTCTTGTGTAGTTTTGGAGACCTCCAATTTTTTCTTTATTGAATCTATTTCAGTAACCAGTTGGTCTACTTTTTTATTTCTGTATTTGATAACCACTTCCATGAGACTGAGTGAGCATTTATCTAAAATGCTCTCCCATTCATCCTGGAATTCCGGTATGTCCTGAAAAATAGAGGGTTTAAATAAACGTAATCCCCTTGGTATGATTTTCTTATCCACATACTTTTGTAAATTTATGCTGTCCAACCAATGTTTTGTCTCTTGTTTCAACAAATCCTCTAACATTAAAAAATCCGATTTTAATAGGTCTCCATTTTTAGTGGTCTCCAAACCTTTGTTATAATCCCATTTAGACATGTAGAGCTGTCTCCTATTGTGTCTGTCACTAAACGAAGAAAAGCAGCTCATGACAGCAGCCAAATGAAAACTATGTGTCAGATTGCAAATAATGGAAATTACTAAGTAATTACCTTTGGCGCTTGTGGTGAGTTGCTTTTCCTTAGCAGCTAATATAACGGGGTTAGTTAGACCCCACAACCAAAATCACAATAAACAAGAAAAAGCGCTAGGAAACTGGATAGAAATACACTTAACAATTTTAATAAAATATTATATTTAAACATTCATTAATACTGTTGCAACAGATTATAAAACAATGTGTGTATTTAAAATTTAGGGCAAAAGTATAGCACTGCAATAAGTTTTGAAAAAGTCCCATATATTTAGTATAGATTGTATATTGTTGGCCGGTGCTCATAAGAGCCAGTTCATCCCCAAAATAAGTGCCACAGTCCAGGAACAACTCTATGCGAATAGTATATTACCAGCTGCAGTTAGATTGACCTCGTTGACTTGGTTCAAGATGTTTACTTGGTCCGAATAGTCGCTTGGGTCCAGATTTTGCAGATGTTCAATTCGCTGATGGCAGGTTCCTATATCTGACTTCTAGGCGTTTGTAGGGGGATGATGTGACAACGTCCAGCCAATCCACCAACGCGTTTCGCTGTTTAGCACAGCTTTTTCAAGGTGACATGTTGCAGTGACTGGATGCCCTTTATATAGCAGTGCTAATTGCCCATGTGAAACAGGTGTGTCAGGTTAAAAACATATAAATAATACATGAATTAAAGTTCTATCCAGTTTCCAGATAAGGTGACAGGTTTTGAGACTTAAAGCTATTAGTATATGCTATTTTTCTAAATATAAAGCTCTTTTAACATATAAAATGTAGGATGAGTATCGTTTCCCGATCATGTGATCGCGGGTTTTACTTCCTGTATCTGGAGCTCACATGCGCTCCAGTTTCCTGTATTTGGAACGCAAACTGGTTCCTATTGGTTAGCGTCCGGTCACGTGACCGGAACGAGGCCAACTCCCAGCAGGCTCTGCGCCCTGTTGCCCGGCAACGAGCCACACAAAGGTATTAACTCCGGCCACGTGACCGGACGCTCAGCATCAGTTTATGCGTCGCTTAGGGTCTCCATTACCAAATATATTTTAATATCATGTGACCAAGCGAGCCAGTGATCTCATGTACATTTAATTAGGTGGTTTCAATAGATACATGATTATTAAAAATCGAGACTAAAAAGAAGGACTATATATGATATTCTCAACTTAACACCGACATTTTTATAAATGTTTAATCTTATTTAAATATGTCTATACCCAATTATATTCATATGTGATATTTTAAGTAAAGGGGTTAGTGCCATCTTGTGGTAGTAAAATAGTATGACACTCTCTGTGATTTTTAATAAACCTGTTATGAGAAATCAATATCAGAGGATCATTTGATATTTTATATATAATTTCAATAACCAGATTAGTTTTTACTCTATATTGATAGATATATATAATAAGAATTTACTTACCGATAATTCTATTTCTCGGAGTCCGTAGTGGATGCTGGGGTTCCTGAAAGGACCATGGGGAATAGCGGCTCCGCAGGAGACAGGGCACAAAAAGTAAAGCTTTAGGATCAGGTGGTGTGCACTGGCTCCTCCCCCTATGACCCTCCTCCAAGCCTCAGTTAGGATACTGTGCCCGGACGAGCGTACACAATAAGGAAGGATTTATGAATCCCGGGTAAGACTCATACCAGCCACACCAATCACACTGTAAAACCTGTGATCTGAACCCAGTTAACAGTATGATAACAGCGGAGCCTCTGAAAGATGGCTCACAACAATAATAACCCGATTTTTGTAACTATGTACAAGTATTGCAGATAATCCGCACTTGGGATGGGCGCCCAGCATCCACTACGGACTCCGAGAAATAGAATTATCGGTAAGTAAATTCTTATTTTCTCTATCGTCCTAGTGGATGCTGGGGTTCCTGAAAGGACCATGGGGATTATACCAAAGCTCCCAAACGGGCGGGAGAGTGCGGATGACTCTGCAGCACCGAATGAGAGAACTCCAGGTCCTCCTTAGCCAGGTTATCAAATTTGTAGGATTTTACAAACGTGTTTGCCCCTGACTAAATAGCCGCTCGGCAAAGTTGTAAAGCCGAGACCCCTCGGGCAGCCGCCCAAGATGAGCCCACCTTCCTTGTGGAATGGGCATTTACATATTTTGGCTGTGGCAGGCCTGCCACAGAATGTGCAAGCTGAATTGTATTACACATCCAACTAGCAAAAGTCTGCTTAGAAGCAAGAGCACCCAGTTTGTTGGGTGCATACAGGATAACAGCAAGTCAGTTTTCCTGACTCCAGCCGTCCTGGAACCTATATTTTCAGGGCCCTGACCACATCTAGCAACTTGGAGTCCTCCAAGTCCCTAGAAGGCGCAAGACACCACAATAAGCTGGTTCAGGTGAAACACTGACACCACCTTAGGGAGAGAACTGGGGACGAGTCCGCAGCTCTGCCCTGTCCGAATGGACAAACAGATATGGGCTTTTTTGAGAAAAAAACCACCAATTTGACACTCGCCTGGTCCAGGCCAGGTCCAAGAGCATGTTCACTTTTCATGTGAGATGCTTCAAATCCACAGATTTGACTGGTTTTAAACCAATGTGTTTTGAGGAATCCCAGAACTACGTTGAGATCCCACAGTGCCACTGGAGGCACAAAAGGGGGTTGTATATGCAATACTCCCTTGACAAACTTCTGGACTTCAGGAACTGAAGCCAATTCTTTCTGGAAGAAAAATCGACAGGGCCGAAATTTGAACCTTAATGGACCCCAATTTGAGGCCCATAGACACTCCTGTTTGCAGGAAATGCAGGAATCGACCGAGTTGAAATTTCTTCGTGGGGCCTTCCTGGCCTCACACCACGCAACATATTTTCGCCACATGTGGTGATAATGTTGTGCGGTCACCTCCTTTCTGGCTTTGACCAGGGTAGGAATGACCTCTTCCTGAATGCCTTTTCCCTTAGGATCCGGCGTTCCACCGCCATGCCGTCAAACGCAGCTGCGGTAAGTCTTGGAACAGACATGGTACTTGCTGAAACAAGTCCCTTCTTAGCGGCAGAGGCCATAAGTCCTCTGTGAGCATCTCTTGAAGTTCCGGGTACCAAGTCCTTCTTGGCCAATCCGGAGCCATGAGTATAGTTCTTACTCCTCTACGTCTTATAATTCTCAGTACCTTAGGTATGAAAAGCAGAGGATGGAACACATACACCGACTGGTACACCCACGGTGTTACCAGAACGTCCACAGCTATTGCCTGAGGGTCTCTTAACCTGGCGCAATACCTGTCCCGTTTTTTGTTCAGACGGGACGCCATCATGTCCACCTTTGGTAATTCCCAACGGTTTACAATCATGTGGAAAACTTCCCCATGAAGTTCCCACTCTGCCGGGTGGAGGTCGTGCCTACTGAGGAAGTCTGCTTCCCAGTTTCCATTCCCGGAATGAAACACTGCTGACAGTGCTATCACATGATTTTCCGCCCAGCGAAAAGTCCTTGCAGTTTTTGCCACTGCCCTCCTGCTTCTTGTGCCGCCCTGTCTATTTACGTGGGCGACTGCCGTGATGTTTTATCCCACTGGATCAATACCGGCTGACCTTGAAGCAGAGGTCTTGCTAAGCTTAGAGCATTATAAATTTACCCTTAGCTATATTTATGTGGAGAAAAGTCTCCAGACTTGATCACACTCCCTGGAAATTTTTTCCTTGTGTGACTGCTCCCCAGCCTCTCGGGCTGGCCTCCGTGGTCACCAACATCCAAAACTGAATGCCGAATCTGCGGCCCTCTAGAAGATGAGCACTCTGTAACCACCACAGGAGAGACACCCTTGTCCTTGGATATAGGGTTATCCGCTGATGCATCTGAAGATGCGATCCGGACCATTTGTCCAGCAGATCCCACTGAAAAGTTCTTGCATGAAATCTGCCGACTGGAATTGCTTCGAAGGAAGTCACCATTTTTTTACCATGGCCCTTGTGCAATGATGCACTGATTTTAGGAGGTTCCTGACTAGCTCGGATAACTCCCTGGCTTTCTCTTCCGGGAGAAACACCTTTTTCTGGACTGTGTCCAGAATCATCCCTAAGCACAGGAGACTTGTTGTCGGGATCAGCTGCGATTTTGGAATATTTAGAATCCACCCCTGCTGTTGTAACAGTATCCGAGATAGTGCTACTCCGACCTCCAACTGTTCCCTGGACTTTGCCCTTATCAGGAGATCGTCCAAGTAAGGGATAATTAAGACGCCTTTTCTTCGAAGAAGAACCATCATTTCGGCCATTACCTTGGTAAAGACCCGGGGTGCCGTGGACAATCCAAACGGCAGCGTCTGAAACTGATAGTGACAGTTCTGTACCACGAACCTGAGGTACCCTTAGTGATAAGGGCAAATTTGGGACATGGAGGTAAGCATCCCTGATGTCTCGGGACACCAGATAGTCCCCTTCTTCCCGGTTCGTTATCACTGCTCTGAGTGACTCCATCTTGATTTGAACCTTTGTAAGTGTTCAAATTTTTTTAGATTTAGAATAGGTCTCACCTAGCCTTCTGGCTTCAGTACCACAATATAGTGTGGAATAATACCCCTTTTCTTGTTGTAGGAGGGGTAATTTAATTATCACCTGCTGGGAATACAGCTCGTGAATTGTTTCCCATACTGCCTCCTTGTCGGAGGGAGACCTTGGTAAAGCAGACTTCAGGAGCCTGCGCAGGGGAAACGTCTCGACATTCCAATCTGTACCCCTGGGATACTACTTGTAGGATCCAGGGGTCCTGTACGGTCTCAGCGTCATGCTGAGAGCTTGTCAGAAGCGGTGGAACGCTTCTGTTCCTGGGAATGGGCTGCCTGCTGCAGTCTTCTTCCCTTTCCTCTATCCCTGGGCAGATATGACTCTTATAGGGACGAAAGGACTGAAGCTGAAAAGACGGTGTCTTTTTCTGCAGAGATGTGACTTAGGGTAAAAAACGGTGGATTTTCCAGCAGTTGCCGTGGCCACCAGGTCCGATGGACCGACCCCAAATAACTCCTCTTCCTTTATACGGCAATACACCTTTGTGCCGTTTGGAATCTGCATCACCTGACCACTGTCGTGTCCATAAACATCTTCTGGCAGATATGGACATCGCACTTACTCTTGATGCCAGAGTGCAAATATCCCTCTGTGCATCTCGCATATATAGAAATGCATCCTTTAAATGCTCTATAGTCAATAAAATACTGTCCCTGTCAAGGGTATCAATATTTTTAGTCAGGGAATCCGACCAAGCCACCCCAGCTCTGCACATCCAGGCTGAGGCGATCGCTGGTCGCAGTATAACACCAGTATGTGTGTATATACTTTTTATGATATTTTCCAGCCTCCTGTCAGCTGGCTCCTTGAGGACGGCCCTATCTATAGACGGTACCGCCACTTGTTCTGATAAGCGTGTGAGCGCCTTATCCACCCTAAGGGGTGTTTCCCAACGCGCCCTAACTTCTGGCGGGAAAGGGTATACCGCCCATATTTTCTATCGGGGGGAACCCACGCATCATCACACACTTCATTTAATTTATCTGATTCAGGAAAAACTACGGTAGTTTTTTCACATCCCACATAATACCCTCTTTTGTGGTACTTGTAGTATCAGAAATATGTAACACCTCCTTCATTGCCCTTAACGTGTGGCCCTAATAAGGAATACGTTTGTTTATTCACCGTCGACACTGGATTCAGTGTCCCTGTCTGTGTCTGTGTCGACCGACTAAAGTAAACGGGCGTTTTAAAACCCCTGACGGTGTTTTTGAGACGTCTGGACCGGTACTAATTGTTTGTCGGCCGTCTCATGTCGTCAACCGACCTTGCTGCGTGTTGACATTACCACGTAATTCCCTAAATAAGCCATCCATTCCGGTGTCGACTCCCTAGAGAGTGACATCACCATTACAGGCAATTGCTCCGCCTCCTCACCAACATCGTCCTCATACATGTCGACACACACGTACCGACACACAGCACACACACAGGGAATGCTCTGATAGAGGACAGGACCTACTAGCCCTTTGGAGAGACAGAGGGAGAGTTTGCCAGCACACACCAAAAACGCTATAATTATATAGGGACAACCTTATATAAAGTGTTTTCCCTTATAGCATCTTTTTTATATATTTCTAACGCCAAATTAGTGCCCCCCCTCTGTTTTAACCCTGTTTCTGTAGTGCAGTGCAGGGGAGAGCCTGGGAGCCTTCCCTCCAGCCTTTCTGTGAGGGAAAATGGCGCTGTGTGCTGAGGAGATAGGCCCCGCCCCTTTTTCGGCGGCCTCGTCTCCCGCTCTTAACGGATTCTGGCAGGGGTTAAATATCTCCATATAGCCCCCGGAGGCTATATGTGAGGTATTTTTAGCCAAAAATAGGTTTTCATTGCCCCCCTTCCAGCGCCCTGCACCCTCAGTGACTGCCGTGTGAAGTGTGCTGAGAGGAAATGGCGCACAGCTGCAGTGCTGTGCGCTACCTTAAGAAGACTGAGGAGTCTTCATGCCGCCGATTCTGGACCTTCTTCTTGTTTCAGCATCTGCAAGGGGGCCGGCGGCGAGGCTCCGGTGACCATCCAGGCTGTACCTGTGATCGTCCCTCTGGAGCTAATGTCCAGTAGCCAAAGAAGCCAATCCATCCTGCACGCAGGTGAGTTCACTTCTTCTCCCCTAAGTCCCTCGTTGCAGTGATCCTGTTGCCAGCAGGACTCACTGTAAAATAAAAAACCTAAGCTAAACTTTTCTAAGCAGCTCTTTAGGAGAGCCACCTAGATTGCACCCTTCTCGGCCGGGCACAAAAATCTAACTGAGGCTTGGAGGAGGGTCATAGGGGGAGGAGCCAGTGCACACCACCTGATCCTAAAGCTTTACTTTTTGTGCCCTGTCTCCTGCGGAGCCGCTATTCCCCATGGTCCTTTCAGGAACCCCAGCATCCACTAGGACGATAGAGAAATATATATTTCCATCAGTTAAACCCTCCATTGGCATGTGTGAGAAAAAATTTTTAAAAGTCTTAAATTAATACCAATTTAGAAAGAGAGAGGATGTTTTACCATTTTAAATTGTTAACTTCATCCATACTAAGTAAAGGCAATAATAGAGACAACACATAAATCTATGAACAGTAGCAGAGTAGGGAACATCCCAATATAGATGTCTATACAAATCATTATATCAAGACAAATTTATTAATCAATAGTGTGGACATATCAACCTATAAGGATGGAGCAGAGTTAGAGGACTGCATTCAGCTCAAGTGCCTCGTTTAGACCGCTGGGAAAGAGTGTATTTAATTGAAAGGTCCAAAAGATTTCCTGTTTACAGAGTCTAGTAAATCTATCGCCCCCCCTAGTTGTTTTGGGGATGTATTCAAGACCTGTGATTCTTAGGGTAGATGGGTCCTTGCTATGATGGAGAGCAAAATGTCGGGAAACGCTATGTTTAGTAACCCCATTTATGATGTTTCTTCTGTGTTCCATGAATCTAGTTTTTAACATCCTGGTTGTTCTGCCTACGTATTTTAACTGGCAGTCACATTTTAAAAGATACACAACCCATTTGGTGTTACAATTGATAAAACTCTTTATCGGAATGTTTTTCCCTTCTATGGGTAATTGAATAATAGTAGTTTTATCACATGTGTAGGTACATGTTGTGCATCTTGTCGCTCCACACTTATAGAACCCCTTTATCTTGTTCTTTAGCCATGTAGAACCTTCATCCTTTGAATCTTTCTCAGATCTCAATTGGCTTGGTGCCAGTATAGTTTTCAAAGATTTATTTTTTCTAAACACAAAATCAGGTTTTAATGGCAAAATGTCACACAAAACCGGATCACAACGTAGCATATGAAAATTGCGTTTAACTGCTGATCTAATCTCATTAGATCTGGAGTTAAATTTTGAGATAAAAGACCATTCCTTGTTCTTCCCTTTAGATTTATTTTTATCTTTCAAAACTAATAGAGATTCCCACATAGTTTTCATTTGGCTGCTGTCATGAGCTGCTTTTCTTCGTTTAGTGACAGACACAATAGGAGACAGCTCTACATGTCTAAATGGGATTATAACAAAGGTTTGGAGACCACTAAAAATGGAGACCTATTAAAATCGGATTTTTTAATGTTAGAGGATTTGTTGAAACAAGAGACAAAACATTGGTTGGACAGCATAAATTTACAAAAGTATGTGGATAAGAAAATCATACCAAGGGGATTACGTTTATTTAAACCCTCTATTTTTCAGGACATACCGGAATTCCAGGATGAATGGGAGAGCATTTTAGATAAATGCTCACTCAGTCTCATGGAAGTGGTTATCAAATACAGAAATAAAAAAGTAGACCAACTGGTTACTGAAATAGATTCAATAAAGAAAAAATTGGAGGTCTCCAAAACTACACAAGAATATATAGAGAGAGACCGCATAACAGCCGAAAAAGTACTGAAGTTTGAATTGACAATTACAGAATCTAAATGTTCTAAATTCAAACGTGATCTAGATGACTATAAAAATGGTAGTGTTAGGTCCTTTAAGAATAAATATAGGACAACTAGAGACACTAATGAAAAGTCTATCAAAGACTCTAATTGGAGACAAGACAAACCATCCAGGAATAACAGTACTAGGCCATTGCCTAATACTCCCACCAGAACCGCTCAATATCAAGGTCAAAATAGTCGATTTCACCAAACAGGAGCACGTCCAAAAGGACATTATAATGGGGGATATAGAGAAGCTAATGAGAGTACTGCAGCTGCTTCTTCTTCTTCTTCTTCTTCTTCTTTTTTGGACCGACGTCATCACCACAATTGGGAGAAAACGTGGCCCAAAAAGAATCAAGACCTAACCCCAAAAAGAAACAGAAATCCAAGTTCAGAGGAAAACTGGGAGGTAAAAAGGAGAGATCTAAGAGACTAAATAAGATTAATAAACTTAATAATGCTAAAAGTATCTTTAATTTATCCTCAAAAAAGTTATCTGAGGCAGAACTCTCCCTTTTATCCAAAGGTTTAAAGTTTGCCCCATCTGAGGAACCCAATCTATTTGATCTATACGTGGATCTTAACCGTTTTGTTAGAACCCTGTGTAGAAAACGGTTTTTCGCGAAAAAGAAAGATACCAACTTAGATGGTAACACCTTGCACATAGTATTGGACTCTACAGATGACCCCGCTTTGAAAATATTAGAGGAATTAGAAAAAGATAGCTGTCAGGAGTCTCCCCAAAAACTGTTTGAAATTGATAAAAGTTCTTGTAGAGCAAAATCAGACTTTTTCCCTATAAGTTTCAAGAGCAGCCAAGTAGAAACTTTCTACAAAGCTACTCTTGAAGACTTTAGATCTATCTGCCTTACAAAAAATAAACCCAAAAATAATCTAACAAAGTGGGAAAAACAAGCTATAAAGAAACTAACAGATGATAGTTTGATAGTCATCAAAGAAGCGGATAAAGGCGGGGGCCTGGTTATATTAAACAAAATTGATTATATAAATGAGGCTCACAGACAATTATTGGATAGTCAATTTTATCATGTCTTACCAGGCGATCCCACCCCCTCCTATTTAAGTGAATTAAACAATTTACTTACGGATGCACTGGAAGATGGTGTCATATCCAAGGAGGAGTTTAGATTTTTATTTCCGCCTTTTCCAACTATTCCTATCTTTTATCACTTACCCAAAATTCACAAGTCCCTCACTGCACCCCCTGGACGTCCCATTATTTCGGGTGTTAATTCCTTGACTTCTTACCTTTCTGCCTATGTTGATAGATATCTGCAACCTCGTGTCTCTAGGTTGAGGTCCCATATTCGTGATACGATGCATTTTCTAAAACTAATTGAAGAAATATCATGGAAACCTTCATATCTTCTGGCGACACTGGATGTTGTCAGCCTGTACACCAATATTCCTCCTGAACGTGGTGTACAGGCCATTGGAAGAGTCTTAGATCGCGATGGGGACCTCACCGAGAGACACAGGAAGTTCTTGCTAGACTCTATCTCTTTTATTCTTTCACACAACTATTTTCTTTTTTCTGACACTTTTTATCGTCAGATTATGGGCACGGCCATGGGAAATAGGTTCGCGCCGGGTTACGCCAACCTCTATGTGGGTGAACTGGAGGAGGAGCTCCTCTGGGGGGAGGGACCTAGCGCGGGCCTGGTTTTCTATGGCCGATACATAGACGATCTATTTATTATTTGGGATGGGGATGACTCTTCTTTCACTCATTTTGTTGATTTTCTCAACACTAACACTTATAATTTAGTTTTCACTTCTTCTTTTAGCACTTCTAAACTCGACTTCTTGGATTTGACTATTGAAATTGTCAACGGTCAGATTCAGACCTCCAATTTTGCTAAAGAAGTAGGCAGTAATGCCTTTCTAAATTATAGAAGTGCGCATCACGTGGCCTGGAAGAATAATATACCCAAAGGGCAGTTACTACGTCTTCGTAGGAATTGCTCTACCATAGAGTCCTTTATCAAACAAGCTGATGATCTTATGAAGACCTTTCAGTATAAAGACTATCCACAATATTTGCTGGATCAAGCCATGAAGGAAGTATTGGAGTTGGATAGGGAATCTCTATTAGTTTTGAAAGATAAAAATAAATCTAAAGGGAAGAACAAGGAATGGTCTTTTATCTCAAAATTTAACTCCAGATCTAATGAGATTAGATCAGCAGTTAAACGCAATTTTCATATGCTACGTTGTGATCCGGTTTTGTGTGACATTTTGCCATTAAAACCTGATTTTGTGTTTAGAAAAAATAAATCTTTGAAAACTATACTGGCACCAAGCCAATTGATATCTGAGAAAGATTCAAAGGATGAAGGTTCTACATGGCTAAAGAACAAGATAAAGGGGTTCTATAAGTGTGGAGCGACAAGATGCACAACATGTACCTACACATGTGATAAAACTACTATTATTCAATTACCCATAGAAGGGAAAAACATTCCGATAAAGAGTTTTATCAATTGTAACACCAAATGGGTTGTGTATCTTTTAAAATGTGACTGCCAGTTAAAATACGTAGGCAGAACAACCAGGATGTTAAAAACTACATTCATGGAACACAGAAGAAACATCATAAATGGGGTTACTAAACATAGCGTTTCCCGACATTTTGCTCTCCATCATAACAAGGACCCATCTACCCTAAGAATCACAGGTCTTGAATACATCCCCAAAACAACTAGGGGGGGCGATAGATTTACTAGACTCTGTAAACAGGAAATCTTTTGGACCTTTCAATTAAATACACTCTTTCCCAGCGGTCTAAACGAGGCACTTGAGCTGAATGCAGTCCTCTAACTCTGCTCCATCCTTATAGGTTGATATGTCCACACTATTGATTAATAAATTTGTCTTGATATAATGATTTGTATAGACATCTATATTGGGATGTTCCCTACTCTGCTACTGTTCATAGATTTATGTGTTGTCTCTATTATTGCCTTTACTTAGTATGGATGAAGTTAACAATTTAAAATGGTAAAACATCCTCTCTCTTTCTAAATTGGTATTAATTTAAGACTTTTAAAAAAAAATTCTCACACATGCCAATGGAGGGTTTAACTGATGGAAATATATATATATATATATATATATATATATATATATATATATATATCAATATAGAGTAAAAACTAATCTGGTTATTGAAATTATATATAAAATATCAAATGATCCTCTGATATTGATTTCTCATAACAGGTTTATTAAAAATCACAAAGAGAGTGTCATACTATTTTACTACCACAAGATGGCACTAACCCCTTTACTTAAAGTATCACATATGAATATAATTGGGTATAGACATATTTAAATAAGATTAAACATTTATAAAAATGTCGGTGTTAAGTTGAGAATATCATATATAGTCCTTCTTTTTAGTCTCGATTTTTAATAATCATGTATCTATTGAAACCACCTAATTAAATGTACATGAGATCACTGGCTCGCTTGGTCACATGATATTAAAATATATTTGGTAATGGAGACCCTAAGCGACGCATAAACTGATGCTGAGCGTCCGGTCACGTGGCCGGAGTTAATCCCTTTGTGTGGCTCGTTGCCGGGCAACAGGGCGCAGAGCCTGCTGGGAGTTGGCCTCGTTCCGGTCACGTGACCGGACGCTAACCAATAGGAACCAGTTTGCGTTCCAAATACAGGAAACTGGAGCGCATGTGAGCTCCAGATACAGGAAGTAAAACCCGCGATCACATGATCGGGAAACGATACTCATCCTACATTTTATATGTTAAAAGAGCTTTATATTTAGAAAAATAGCATATACTAATAGCTTTAAGTCTCAAAACCTGTCACCTTATCTGGAAACTGGATAGAACTTTAATTCATTTATTATTTATATGTTTTTAACCTGACACACCTGTTTCACATGGGCAATTAGCACTGCTATATAAAGGGCATCCAGTCACTGCAACATGTCACCTTGAAAAAGCTGTGCTAAACAGCGAAACGCGTTGGTGGATTGGCTGGACGTTGTCACATCATCCCCCTACAAACGCCTAGAAGTCAGATATAGGAACCTGCCATCAGCGAATTGAACATCTGCAAAATCTGGACCCAAGCGACTATTCGGACCAAGTAAACATCTTGAACCAAGTCAACGAGGTCAATCTAACTGCAGCTGGTAATATACTATTCGCATAGAGTTGTTCCTGGACTGTGGCACTTATTTTGGGGATGAACTGGCTCTTATGAGCACCGGCCAACAATATACAATCCATACTAAATATATGGGACTTTTTCAAAACTTATTGCAGTGCTATACTTTTGCCCTAAATTTTAAATACACACATTGTTTTATAATCTGTTGCAACAGTATTAATGAATGTTTAAATATAATATTTTATTAAAATTGTTAAGTGTATTTCTATCCAGTTTCCTAGCGCTTTTTCTTGTTTATTGTGATTCAAGTATATTAAGTGTTTAATTATTATTATCATATGGTCCAAAGGTAATTATTTTTGGTTGAAAAGGCAGTTGGTTGTATATATCAAAAAGACAGGAAAAAAAAACAGACCACCAACTGACTTTTCAAACAACTGAATACACCCCGTTTAGTCTCCATTAACTGTAATTCTAAAAATGACAATATTCAGAAACATAAATATTTCTGGTAAGCCGTGATATTATGATGTGACATTATGTAGTGGCAGTGGCAAGTGACTGGCAGCATGGTTACGCAACCATTTCCTCACCGGGAACAGTTTCTCCATCTCCTGCACCCCACACGTGTATTCCAAGAACCAAAGAAATCCAATATCTGAAATGCTTCTGGTCCCGAGCATTTTGGATATCAGAGACTCTCCTTTACTAACTTAATATCCCCTTTTGTTGTAGATAGAATCGGCAAAACTAAAAAATGGGTCCATCTGTATTACAATGCACCTCTAAAATGTATGCAATAGATTATACACTTGAGACAGGACTAACAGGAACATATGTAGTACATATTCTAATAGTTTAGTGTACTTTTATTAATACTCAAAATTGAAATCTTAAAACATGTAGGACAAGCTACACAATTTGGGTTATTGACAACTCCGTTATTGTAACAAACCAGCAATAAATACATAACTGCTACAAAACTAACTAGTTTTCCCTATGATCATTTTAGTTGTAGCATAACAATTTGCTCCCAAATGCTGGAAAAAACAGACAATACGATTGCTCTATTTTGGTAAATCAAATTGATTTAACCAATTTGTCTGAACAACCATTGTCTGTTTTCCAGTGTTTGGGAGCAAAGGGCTGATTATCATTTGCCCCCATAAACTTAGAAATGTTTATGTTTTTACCAAGTTTAAGACTAGATACACACACTATCAAAATTATCTGTCCAATCTTTCTGGTTGGAACAAAAATCTGGTAATGTATGGGAGCAAATGACAATTTGGCTCTATATCAGTTTTTAATATATTAAGTTCACAGTCTACAAATTGTCCTAAGACAGTGATGGCTAACCTTGACACTCCAGCTGTTGTTGAATCCGAGCATGCCCTGCATCAGTTTTAGCATGGCCAAATAGCAAAACTGATGCAGGGCATGCTGGGATGTGTAGTTCAACAACAGCTGGAGTGTCAAGGTTAGCCATCACTGTCCTAAGACCACGTGTCAACATACTGACACAATACACACTGGTACTTACTCGAGACTGGTCAGCCCAAACTAATTTAAACCTCCAGTAGTAACGCCAAATTTTGTGACACGTTGGGTCTGTGCCTTTGAGGATGCAAACAATAAATTCTTTTACAGCCTAACAATTTTCTATTAAGACAAATGCTGCCAAATAAGAAAATAGGATTTTTAATACCTACCGGTAAATCCTTTTCTCTTAGTCCGTAGAGGATGCTGGGAACTCCAAAAGGACCATGGGGTGTAGACGGGATCCGCAGGAGACATGGGAACTTTAAGACTTTAATGGGTGTGAACTGGCTCCTCCCTCTATGCCCCTCCTCCAGACCTCAGTTATAGGAACTGTGCCCAGAGGAGACAGACATTTCGAGGAAAAGGATTTTGTTAAACTAAGGGTGAGATACATACCAGCTCACACCGTACAACATGGTGTTTGACCACAACCAGTTAACAGCGTGAACCAAAGAGATCAGCAACAGGCTGACCTTTACCAAAACACAACCTTCGTGTAACATAAGCAATAACTATTTAAAAGTACTGCAGATAGAGTGCGCACTGGGACGGGCGCCCAGCATCCGCTATGGACTAAGAGAAAAGGATTTACCGGTAGGTATTAAAATCCTATTTTCTCCTTCGTCCTAGAGGATGCTGGGGACTCCCAAAGGACCATGGGGTTTATACCAAAGCTCCAGACCGGGCGGGAGAGTGCGGATGACTCTGCAGCACCGATTGAGCAAACATGAGGTCCTCATCAGCCAGGGTATCAAACTTGTAGAATTTTGCAAAAAAGTGTTTGAACCCGACCAAGTAGCCGCTCGGCAAAGCTGTAATGCCGAGACGCCTCGGGCAGCCGCCCAAGATGAGCCCACCTTCCTAGTGGAATGGGCCTTCACAGATTTCGGTACCGGCAATCCAGCCGTAGAATGAGCCTGTTGAATCGTATTACAGATCCAGCGTCCAGCTTCGAAGCAGGAGCGCCAACCTTGTTGGCCGCATACAGGACAAACAGCGCCTCCGATTTCCTAACACGAGCCGCTCCGGCTACATACATTTTCAAAGCTCTGACCACATCCAGAGACTTGGAATCCGCCAAGGCTTCAGTAGCCACAGGCACCACAATAGGTTGGTTCATGTGAAATGACGAAACCACCTTAGGCAGAAATGGTTGACGAGTTCTCAATTCCGCTCTATCCTCATGGAAAATCAGATAGGGGGTTTTGTGAGACAAAGCCGCCAACTCGGACACCCGCCTTGCGGACGCCAAGGCCAACAGCATGACCACTTTCCAAGTGAGAAATTTCAATTCAACCTTTTGTAAAGGTTCAAACCAATTTGACGTAAGGAAACGCAACACCACGTTAAGGTCCCATGGTGCCACTGGGGGCACAAAGGGAGGTTGGATGTGCAGTACACCCTTCACAAAAAAAGTCTGAACTTCTGGAAGCGAGGCCAATTCCCTTTGAAAGAAAATTGATAAGGCCGAAACCTGCACTTTTATGGAGCCTAACTTCAGGCCCGCATCCACACCTGCTTGCAAAAAGTGGAGAAAATGACCCAGCTGAAATTCTTCCGTAGGAGCCTTCTTGGGATTCACACCAAGACACATATTTTCTCCAAATACGGTGATAATGCTTCGCCGTTACCTCCTTTCTAGCTTTAAGTAGAGTGGGGATGACTTCCCCGGGAATACCCTTTCTGGCTAGGATTTGGCGTTCAACCGTAACCGCGGTAAGTCCTGGAACACGCACGGACCCTGCTTTAACAGGTCCTCTCTTAGAGGAAGAGGCCAGGGATTTCCTGTGAGCAATTCCTGAAGATCCGGATACCAGGCCCTCCGTTTCCAATCTGGAACAACGAGTATCGCCTGAACCCTTGTTCTTCTTATGATCCTTATCACCTTTGGGATGAGTGGAAGTGGAGGGAACACAGACCGAATGAAACACCCACGGTATCACCAGTGCGTCCACTGCTATTGCTTGAGGGTCCCTCGACCTGGAACAATGGGGGTAATTCCAAGTTGATCGCAGCAGGAAATTTTTTAGCAGTTGGGCAAAACCATGTGCAGTGCAGGTGAGGCAGATGTAACATGTGCAGAGAGTTAGATTTGGGTGTGGTGTGTTCAATCTGCAATCTAAATTGCAGTGTAAAAATAAAGCAACCAGTATTTACTCTGCACAGAAATAAAATAACCCACCCAAATCTAACTCTCTCTGCACATGTTATATCTGCCTCCCCTGCAGTGCACATGGTTTTGCCCAATTGCTAACAAACTTGCTGCTGCGATCAACTCAGAATTACCCCCAATATGTCTGAAGCTTCTTGTTGAGGCGAGACACCATTATATGTCTATTTGAGGAAGTCCCCAACGACTTGTCACTTCTGCAAAGACCTCTTGATGAAGACCCCACTCTCCTGGATGGAGATCATGTCTGCTGAGAAAGTCTGCTTCCCAGTTGTCCACTCCTGGAATGAAGACCGCTGACAGAGCGCTTGCATGTTTTTCCACCCAGTGAAGAATCTTGGCGGCCTCCGCCATTGCCGCTCTGCTCCTTGTTACGCCGTGGCGGTTTACGTGCGCCACGGCTGTAATGTTGTCCGACTGAATCAGGATGGGCAGGTCGCGAAGACGCTGTTCCGCTTGCCGAAGCCTGTTGTAGATGGCTCTTAACTCCAGCACGTTTATGTGCAGACAGGCTTCCTGGATTGACCATTTTCCCTGGAAATTCTGTCCCTGTGTGACCGCTCCCCAACCTCGGAGACTTGCGTCCGTGGTCACCAGAACCGAATTCTGGATCCCGAACCTGCGACCCTCTAGAAGGTGAGAACTCTGGAGCCACCACAGGAGAGAAACCCTGGCCCTGGGGGACTTGTCCAGCAGGTCCCACTGAAAAGTTCTTGCATGGAATCTGCCAAATGGAATGGCCTCGTAAGCCGCCACCATTTTCCCCAGCACTCGAGTGCAGTGATGGATCGACAATCTTGGCGGTTTCAGAAGTTCCTTGACCATGTTCTGGAGTTCCTGAGCCTTTTCCAACGGGAGAAAGATCCTCTGCCGTTCCGTGTCCAGAATCATGCCCAAAAACGACAGCCGTGTTGTCGGAATCAACTGCGACTTTGGTAAATTTAGGAGCCAACCATGTTGTTGCAGCACCTTCAGGGAGAGAGCAACGCTTATTAGTATCTGCTCCCTTGATCTCGCCTTTATCAGAAGATCGTCCAAGTACGGGATAATCGTGACCCCTTGCTTGCGCAGGAGTACCATCATTTCCGCCATTACTTTGGTGAAAATCCTCGGGGCCGTGGAAAGACCAAACGGCAACGTCCGAAACTGGTAGTGATAATCCTGACCAGTGAACCACAGGAACGCTTGATGAGGAGGATATATGGGGGCATGTAGGTATGCATCCTTTATGTCGACCGACACCATAAAATCCCCCCCCCCCCACCTCATGACTGGAGATCACAGCTCGGAGAGATTCCATCTTGAATTAGAATCTTTTTAAATACAGGTTGAGGGATTTTAAGTTCAGAATCGATCTGACCGAGCCATCCGGCTTCGGGACCACGAACAGGGTTGAATAGAACCGTGTCCCCTGTTGCAACAGAGGAACCGTGACAATGACTTGCTGTTGACACATCTTTTGTATTGCGGCACACACTACCTCTCTTTCTGGGTGAGAAACTGGCAAGGCCGATTTGAAAAATCGGTGTGGAGGCACGTCTTGGAACTCCAGTTTGTACCCTTGGATCACAATTTCCAGCACCCAAGGATCCAGGCCCGAGCAAACCCAGACCTGAGCGAAGAGCTGAAGACGTGCCCCCACCAGTGCGGACTCCCGCAAAGGAGCCCCAGCGTCATGCGGTGGATTTGGCAGAAGCCAGGGAGGACTTCTGCTCCTGGGAGCTTGGCACAGCCGGCGATCTCTTTCCTCTTCCCTTACCTCTGGCCGCGAGGAAGGAAGATCCACGTCCTTTCCTGAATTTATGAGACCAAAAGGACTGCATCTGGTATTGAGGAGTTTTCTTTTGCTGCGGAGGGACAAAAGGCAAAAAGGAAGACTTATCCGCGGTAGCTGTAGAAACCAGGTCCGCGAGGCCTTCACCAAACAACACTTCACCTTTGAAGGGCAGAGCCTCCATAGCCTTTTTAGAGTCAGCATCACCATTCCACTGATGAGTCCACAACGCCCTCCTAGCCGAAACTGCCATGGCATTGGCCCTTGATCCCAAGAGGCCAATATCTCTCGCTGCTTCCCGTAGATATTTTGCCGCGTCCCTGATATAACCCAGCGTCAAAAGCACATTATCCCTATCCAGGGTGTCTATGTAAGATGACAAGTTATCTGCCCACCGTTCAATAGCGCTACTTACCCATGCCGACGCCACGGCCGGCCTGAGCAGCGTACCCGTAGTAACAGATTTTAAGGTAGCTTCCTGCTTACGATCCGCAGGATCCTTAAGGCCCGCCGTGTCAGGGGACGGTAGCGCCACCTTCTTGGACAAACGCGCCAGAGCTTTGTCCACCGTGGGTGAGGATTCCCACCGTAACCTATCCTGCGATGGGAAAGGATACGCCATAGCAATCCTCCTGGGATTCTGCAGTCTCTTGTCAGGGGATTCCCAAGCTTTTTCAAAAAGAGAATTCAGTTCATGAGAGGGAGGAAACATTACCTCAGGTTTCTTTCCCTTAAACATACAGACCCTTGTGTCAGGGACAGAGGGGTCTTCTGTGATATGTTGCCACAATCATGTACTGAATACTTTTTGCCACCTTAGGATGTAACTTAGCATCATCATAGTCGACACTGGAGTCGGAATCCTTGTCTGCTATCTGGGTAAATGAACGTTTCTGCGACCCCGAGGAGGCCTGAGACTGTGACAAAACATCACCCATGGATTGTCTCCATGCCAGGTTCTGAGACTCAGATTTGTCTAACCTCTTATGCAATAAAGCCACACTTGCATTTAAAACACTCCACATATCTACCCAATCAGCAGTGCCGACGGAGTCACTCCCACACTCTGTTCAGCCTCCTCCTGGAAAAAGCCATCAACCTCAGACATGCCGACACACGCGTACAGACACCCCCAAACACACTGGGCTATAGGGGACAGACCCACAGTAAGGTCCTTCAGAGAGACAGAAAGGGAGTTTGCCAGCTCACACCCAGCGCCTCACCGGTCTGAAGGAATTAAACAATGCCCCAGACCTGTAAACGCTTTTATATTAATAATCAACACCAAAATTTTGTGCCCCCCCCTTCTTTTGTGCACCCTGTTACTTGTGTACAGCAGTGAAGGGCCAGGAGCAGCGTCTCTGCAGCAAGCTGTGGAGAAAATGGCGCTGGTTAGAGCTGAAGGAGGAAGCCCCGCCCCTACCCGGCGCGCTTCGTTCCCGCTTTTATTTATACTGGCGGGGGTCTGTATACATTGCCTATGCAATGTATACCTTCTTGCCAGTGCCAAAAAGAGGATTTATTGCTGCCCAGGGCGCCCTCCCTGCGCCCTGCACCCATATAGAGCCGCTTGTGTGTGGGAGCAATGGCGCGCAGCGCGGTACCTCAGGAAGATCTGAAGTCTTCTGCCGCCTTTGAAGTCTTCATGCTTCTATTACACACCCGGCTTCTCGATTCAGGCTCTGTGAGGGGGGCGGCGGCGCGGCTCCGGGAACGAGCAGGTAGGCGTACCAAGTGATCAGACCCTCTGGAGCTAATGGTGTCCAGTAGCCTAAGAAGCAGAGCCTTTGAACTCACAGAAGTAGGTCTGCTTATCTCCCCTCAGTCCCACAAAGTAGGGAGCCTGTTGCCAGCAGTGCTCCCTGAAAATAATAAACCTAACAAAAGTCTTTTTAGAGAAACTCAGTAGAGCTCCCCTAGAGTGCACCCAGTCTCCTCTGGGCACAGAATCTAACTGAGGTCTGGAGTAGGGGCATAGAGGGAGGAGCCAGTTCACGCCCATTAAAATCTTAAAGTGCCCATGTCTCCTGCGGATCCGATCTATACCCCATGGTCCTTTTGGAGTCCCCAGCATCCTCTAGGACGAAGGAGAAATAATGTTATAAATCTATAATAATAATAAAATAATGTCCAAGTTGATGCAAGAACTTTAATCAATTTGTGCTAGGAAATGCAAAGTGATACTGTATATTTCATATTTTGTACAGTACATACACATTTCATATCTTGTATATACACATAATAGTCCTTTTTTGCATCATATCAGTCTGTTGAAATACAACGGGAACTGGTGTTTGGGGCCACCAGTTTCTTGGATGTCGGCAAACCACTGCTGTAATAGCTGGTCTCTAATCATCTGCTCCCCATAATGCCCTGGTCACTCCACAGTGAGCTGAACACTGTCACTTTCACTATGTTGATCATGTTTCCGTGCTGAAAATAAACAAAAAATGATTCTGACTTGTCCTTTTAAGAGCATAGGTTTGATTCCATACTAGTGTCTAATCATAAAGAGTTGGTTATATTTACCAGTATTTCTTAATATGTCGGCAAACTGCCGTTGTAGATTGAACTGGTGGTGCACACTAAAGTCAGTAATTGCTTACTGTTGACCTATTGCACAAGAAAAAGAAAGACGACTTCTTTGTGGGTGCACTCTTTTGAAAATGATATACAATGTTTTAATGATAAAATATAAAACGTAACTTTTAATTAGAACCATTAAAAAGTTAATCCCCTACAACAAACAGACATCACATGCAACGATTATTTAAAAAGCGGTTGGCAGTAGAGCTGTATATTGTCAGATGAATCTAATCCCTAGTAGTTTATATTTTATCATTAAAACATTGTATATAATTTTCAAAAGAGTGCGCCCACAAAGAAGTCGTCTTTCTTTTTCTTGTGCAATTTGTCCTTTTAAGAGAATGGAAAGCTGCTTATATATCACCATACAACAGGAAATGTGAATAGGTCTAATGCAATTCAACAATACTGTACTTTGCTTTCTGAACAGCGTCCCATAATGTTATACTAGAGCGAGATAGTTTAAAGACAAAACTGGACCACCAAGTTGTCTACACCAGTGGTTCTTAAGCTCAACTCTCATGTTATTTTCTGATGGTATCTGTCTGTGGAAGCAGATGGGATAATTACTGACCCGCCAACATAGATAAACTAATTTGTGCATGACTAAAAAAAACCAGACAGAACGTGTTGGTGGTACTTTGGGGCTGGAGTGGAGCACCACTGCTTTATACCAATATAACAACATTTTTATGGACTGAATTTTTAACATACAGCAAAACTGCACCACCTACATGCTATGAGAATGCACTGCAACGTTTTCACTGTTGCAGCCAGCCTCTCCTCTATACCATGAACACCTTTGTCCTGTCCACTACGTACATAGTAGCGCAGCGGCACACATGGCAGGGAGCGAGCAGAGACTGCTGCGCAGTATCAGCTGCCTTTCCTTCTCCTCCTCAACCCAGCACACAGCAGCTCTCCCTCTGCAGGATGTGCTGTTGCTGTACAACTGATTGCAACCAAAGAAGAGTTACGGGAGGGGTGCAATCAGGCTCCCCCTGGATCCGCCACTGCATTCTGTGCAATGGATTCAGCTTGAACCAAATGATGCCAATGGAGAGCTTTTGAGACAGATGCCAATGATGCAGCTCTCTGATCCCTTGCCAGTACAAAGTATATTGCACAGGGATCAGTGATCTCTACGTATTGAGTTTTCTTCAGCCCCTCATCCTTGTTCTGCTCGGTGTATAACAGATCACACATTATGGAGATAGCTTTGTCTGAACTTATTAGAAAACTAAACCAACAATTAGGACTAGAAGGTTGTATCTGAGGGCAACAAAACAAATGCAATTTTGCTTTGTAGATAAAGTTCTTAGCAAAAAGTCCTGCAGAAACATAAGGCAAAAGCATTTATCACAAGTAGTATGTGTACATATGAAAACCACTATTTAAAGAGCTGTGAGGTCAGTAAACCAATTCCAAATTTAAAGACAGCATCTACTGAGTTTGCAAATTTTCAAAGTTAGAGAAATCAAACCAAACAAATTATGCTGAACCAAAGAGTATTTCTGCTTGTTAATATTTAAGAAGCGCAATATACTTACCAATATAATACATTTCCAACTGCTGACGAAGGCGAATCTTCTTTATGTCATCATAGAAATTAGGCTGTGATGCAGTTTCCACGGTTGGCGGCACTGTGAAAATCCGCATGATCTTCCGTTTGTTCCTGCAATTAAAATATATCTTAAAATACTTTCTTAAAAGTATTCCTTGATTTACATCACATGAGTTCTCAAAGGCCCCTGTGCACACCCCCAGTACTGTACAATAGATACTAGGACACTTGGTAATCTGAAACATTAAAGGTCCATCCATCCCTACTTTTCTAAAACCATTGGTTCCTACTTTCACTACATACATACACTGTAAATATAAAACCATGATAATTTACACAAATACAAATTTGTATTAAGAATGTAACATTTTAATATCGTTAGGTATGCAGTCAGGAAGTCAACATTCTCTATATCAACAGTTATGATGTTGTCATGGTTAAAGTGTCAGTATAGACGAAAGGCACCATATATGGACAAAATGTAAATATCAGCATTAGGGTTAGGTTTAGCGTTAAGGATAGCTTACAAATGGTTTTATCAACATTAACACCATGTCGACATAATATACAGAACCATTCTGTTAAATACCAAATCCTTTTATACATATTTTGTCAAGTCTAACCTTAAAGCAGTAGCAATTCTACATAGGGTTTATTCTTTGTGGGTTTTTTTTTTTATTTTTATAGCAATTTTTATTTCCAAGCGTCTCTGCTCACATTAGGGGAAATAAAATAAAAAATAAGAATTTACTCACCGGTAATTCTATTTCTCGTAGTCCGTAGTGGATGCTGGGGACTCCGTAAGGACCATGGGGAATAGCGGGCTCCGCAGGAGACTGGGCACTCTAAAGAAAGATTTAGTACTATCTGGTGTGCACTGGCTCCTCCCTCTGTGTCCCTCCTCTAGACCTCAGTTAGGGAAACTGTGCCCGGAAGAGCTGACATTACAAGGAAAGGATTTTGGAATCCAGGGTAAGACTCATACCAGCCACACCAATCACACTGTACAACTTGTGATAAACTTACCCAGTTAACAGTATGAACAACTGAGCATCACTCAACCGATGTTACATAACCATAACCCCTTTGTTAAGCAATAACTATATACACGTATTGCAGAAAGTCCGCACTAGGGAAGGGCGCCCAGCATCCACTACGGACTACGAGAAATAGAATTACCGGTGAGTAAATTCTTATTTTCTCTAACGTCCTAGTGGATGCTGGGGACTCCGTAAGGACCATGGGGATTATACCAAAGCTCCCAAACGGGCGGGAGAGTGCGGATGACTCTGCAGCACCGAATGGGCAAACACCAGGTCCTCCTCAGCCAGGGTATCAAACTTGTAGAACTTTGCAAATGTGTTTGAACCCGACCAAGTAGCAGCTTGGCAAAGCTGTAATGCCGAGACCCCTCGGGCAGCCGCCCAAGAAGAGCCCACCTTCCTTGTGGAATGGGCTTTCACTGATTTTAGATGCGGCAATCCAGCCGCAGAATGAGCCTGCTGAATCGTGTTACAGATCCAGCGAGCAATGGTTTGCTTTGAAGCAGGAGCACCCAGCTTGTTGGATGCATACAGGATAAACAGCGAGTCAGTTTTCCTGACTCCAGCCGTCCTGGCAACATAGATCTTCAAAGCCCTGACTACATCAAGCAACTTGGAATCCTCCAAGTCACGAGTAGCCGCAGGAACCACAATGGGTTGGTTCAAATGAAAAGATGACACCACCTTTGGCAGAAACTGCGGACGAGTTCGCAATTCTGCCCTATCCATATGGAAAACCAGATAGGGGCTTTTACATGACAAAGCCGCCAATTCTGACACACGCCTAGCTGAGGCTAGGGCCAACAGCATGACCACTTTCCACGTGAGATACTTTAGCTCCACTGTCTTAAGTGGCTCAAACCAGTGGGATTTCAGGAAAGCCAAGACCACGTTAAGATCCCAAGGTGCCACTGGTGGCACAAAAGGAGGCTGAATATGCAGCACTCCCTTAACAAACGTCTGAACCTCAGGCAGTGAAGCCAGTTCTTTTTGAAAGAAAATGGATAGGGCCGAAATCTGGACCTTTATGGACCCTAATTTTAGGCCCATAGTCACACCTGACTGTAGGAAGTGCAGGAATCGACCCAGCTGGAATTCCTCTGTAGGGGCCTTCCTGGCCTCACACCAAGCAACATATTTTCGCCATATATACGGTGATAATGTTTTGCAGTCACGTCCTTCCTAGCCTTTATCAGCGTAGGAATAACTGCGTCCGGAATGCCCTTTTCTGCTAGGATCCAGCGTTCAACCGCGATGCCGTCAAACGCAGCCGCGGTAAGTCTTGGAACAGACAGGGCCCCTGTTGCAACAGGTCCTGTCTGAGAGGCAGAGGCCATGGGTCCTCTGAGATCATTTCTTGTAGTTCCGGGTACCAAGTCCTTCTTGGCCAATCCAGAACAATGAGTATTGTTCTCACTCCTCTTTTTCTTACGATTCTCAGTACCCTGGGTATGAGAGGAAGAGGAGGAAACACATAGACCGACTGGAATACCCACGGTGTCACCAGTGCGTCCACAGCTATCGCCTGAGGGTCCCTTGACCTGGCGCAATACCTCTTTAATTTTTTGTTGAGGCGGGACGCCATCATGTCCACCTGTGGCAGTTCCCATCGATTTACAATCTGCGTGAAGACTTCTTGATGAAGTCCCCACTCTCTCGGGTGGAGGTCGTGTCTGCTGAGGAAGTCTGCTTCCCAGTTGTCCACTCCCGGAATGAACACTGCTGACAGTGCTTGCACGTGATTCTCCGCCCAACGAAGAATCCTGGTGGCTTCCGCCATTGCCACCCTGCTTCTTGTGCCGCCCTGGCGGTTTACATGAGCGACTGCAGTGATGTTGTCTGACTGAATCAGCACTGGTTGGTCTCGAAGCAGAGGCTCCGCTTGACTCAGGGCGTTGTATATGGCCCGTAGCTCCAGGATATTTATGTGCAGACAAGTCTCCTGACTTGACCACAGCCCTTGGAAGTTTCTTCCTTGAGTGACTGCCCCCCACCCTCGGAGGCTTGCATCCGTGGTCACCAGGACCCAGTCCTGTATGCCGAATCTGCGGCCCTCGAGGAGGTGAGCACCTTGTAGCCACCACAGAAGAGACACCCTGGCCCTGGGGGACAGGGTGATCATCCGATGCATCTGAAGATGCGATCCGGACCACTTGTCCAGCAGATCCCACTGAAAGATCCTCGCATGGAACCTGCCGAAGGGAATGGCTTCGTATGACGCCACCATCTTTCCCAGGACTCGTGTGCAGTGATGCACCGACACCTGTTTTGGCTTTAGGAGGTCTCTGACTAGAGTCACGAGCTCCTGAGCCTTCTCCTCCGAGAGAAACACCTTCTTCTGGTCTGTGTCCAGAATCATGCCCAGGAAGGGCAGACGCGTCGCAGGAATAAGCTGCGACTTTGGAATGTTCAGAATCCAGCCGTGCTGAAGCAACACTTCCTGAGAGCGTGCTACACTGATCAGCAACTGCTCCCTGGACCTCGCCTTTATGAGGAGATCGTCCAAGTATGGGATAATTGTAACCCCTTGCTTCCGAAGGAGCACCATCATTTCCGCCATCACCTTGGTAAAAACTCTCGGTGCCGTGGACAGGCCAAACGGCAACGTCTGGAATTGGTAATGACAGTCCCGTACCACAAACCTGAGGTACTCCTGATGAGGCGGATAAATGGGGACATGCAAGTAAGCATCCTTGATGTCCAGAGACACCATAAAATCCCCCTCTTCCAGGCTTGCAATGACCGCTCTGAGCGATTCCATTTTGAACTTGAATTTCTTCAGATAAATGTTCAGGGATTTTAAATTTAAAATGGGTCTGACCGAACCGTCTGGTTTCGGTACCACAAACATAGTGGAATAGTAGCCCCTTCCCCGTTGAAGGGGGGGAACCTCTACCACCACCTGCTGGAGAAAAAGTTTGTGAATTGCCGCCAACACTATCTCCCTTTCCATGGGGGAAGTTGGTAAGGCCGATTTTAGGTAACGGTGAGAGGGTGTCACCTCGAATTCCAGCTTGTATCCCTGAGAGACAACTTGTATAGCCCAAGGATCCACCTGTGAGCGAACCCACTGGTGGCTGAAATGTCGGAGACGCGCCCCCACGGCTCCTGGCTCCGCCTGTGGAGCCCCAGCGTCATGCGGTGGATTTAGTGGAAACCGGGGAAGACTTTTGTTCATGGGAACTAGCTGTATGGTGCAGCTTTTTTCCTCTACCCCTGCCTCTGGCAAGAAAGGACGCACCTCTGACCTTCTTGCTCTTCTGAGAACGAAAGGACTGCATTTGGTAATACGGTGCTTTCTTAGGCTGTGGAGGGACATAAGGCAAGAAATTTGACTTCCCAGCCGTAGCTGTGGAAACTAGGTCCGAGAGACCGTCTATTCATCCCTGCAGCTACCGCACTACACATCCAGGCCGAAGCAATTGCCGGCCTCAGCAGTGTGCCAGAATGTGTATAAACAGACTTCAGGATAGCTTCCTGCTTTCTATCCGCAGGATCCTTTAGGGCGGCCGTATCCTGCGACGGCAGGGCCACCTTCTTAGACAAGCGTGTCAACGCCTTGTCTACCCTAGGGGAGGATTCCCAGCGCAACCTGTCCGTTGGCGGGAAAGGAGACGCCATAAGTAATCTCTTGGAAATTATTACCTTCCTGTCAGGGGAATCCCAAGCTTTTTCACATAATTCATTTAATTCATGTGAAGGAGGAAAAGTCACTTCATGCTTTTTCTCCCCATACATATAAATCCTCTTGTCAGGGACAGGATTTTCCTCAGAAATGTGTAATACATCCTTCATTGCTACAATCATGTAGCGGATGGCTTTAGTCATTTTAGGCTGCAACTTTGCCTCATCGTCATCGACACTGGAGTCAGCTTCTGTGTCGACAACTGTGTCAACTATCTGGGATAGTGTGCGCTTTTGAGACCCCGACGGCCTCTGCGCTGTAGGATCAGGCACGGGTTGAGACCCTGACTGTCCCAAGGTTACAGTTTTATCCAATCAGTTATGCAAGGAGTTTACATTATCATATAACACCTTCCACATATCCATCCAATCAGGTGTCGGCACCGTCACCACACTCAGCTGCACTTGTTCTGCCTCCACGTATCCTTCCTCATCAAACATGTCGACACAGGCGTACCGACACACAGCACACACACACAGGGAATGCTCTGAGGACAGGACCCCACAAAGGCTTTTGGGGAGACAGGGAGAGAGTATGCCAGCACACACCCCAGCGCTATATAACCCAGGGATTACACTGTACCTTAGTGTTTACCCCGTAGCTGCTGTTAAATATATCTCTGCGCCTAAATTTATGTGCCCCCCTCTCTTTTTTACCCTCTATTGCACCTGTATACTGCAGGGGAGAGCCTGGGGAGCGTCCTTCCAGCGGAGCTGTGAAGAGAAAATGGCGCTGGTGTGCTGAGGAAGAAGGCCCCGCCCCTTCAGCGGCGGGCTTCTGTCCCGCTTTAATGTGTAAAAAATGGCGGGGCTCGGGCATATATACAGTCCCAGACTGTATATATGTCTATTTTTGCCAAAAAGGTAATTAATTGCTGCCCAGGGCGCCCCCCCCCTGCGCCCTGCACCCTACAGTGACTGGAGTGTGCGGTGTGCTGTGGGAGCAATGGCGCACAGCTGCAGTGCTGTGCGCTACCTTAAGTGAAGACAGGAGTCTTCAGCCGCCGATTTCGATGTCTTCCTGCTTCTTCTGGCTCTGCGAGGGGGACGGCGGCGCAGCTCCGGGAACGGACGATCAAGGTTAGGTACCTGTGTTTGATCCCTCTGGAGCTAATGGTGTCCAGTAGCCTAAGAAGCGCTACCTAGCTGCCGTGAGTAGGTTTGCTTCTCTCCCCTCAGTCCCTCGTAGCAGAGAGTCTGTTGCCAGCAGAAGCTCTCTGAAAATAAAAAACCTGACAAAATACTTTCTTTTCTAGCAAGCTCAGGAGAGCCCACTAGGAGCACCCAGCTCTGGCCGGGCACAGATTCTAACTGGGGTCTGGAGGAGGGGCATAGAGGGAGGAGCCAGTGCACACCAGATAGTACTAAATCTTTCTTTAGAGTGCCCAGTCTCCTGCAGAGCCCGCTATTCCCCATGGTCCTTACGGAGTCCCCAGCATCCACTAGGACGTTAGAGAAATAAATGTATGTGCGTCTGTCCAGATGATTCAATTGTTGCTCCGATCAGACATCAGTTAGCCACTGCAGACACATTTCAGCTCGCTCTTCCCTGGAGGTGGCTAGCTGAAATGTGCCAAGAGTCAGCTGTTTAGGCACCCAAATAGGACTTTTCTTGGTGCAAACCGCTTGCCGCTTTACACAACTAAACCCTAATTGGGTGCAATAAGCACGATAATTAAAGTTCACCCAAAACAAAACACCCATTAATTATCACAACTTTGAAAACAAATGGACTTCCCCCAATAGGTCATGACTGATGTAGCAAAATCACATTGTAGAAACCCATCAAAACTAAAAATGAGTTACAAATCCTGTAAATTCAAAATGTTATTAATGTTAAAAAGAAAGCAACTCACTTTCTAGCGTACATGAAGAGGCCAAAGCTCACAAGAATCACTATCAAATAGACATTGGTGGCTTCGTTCCAGGCCTCGTGCACAGAGTAGTCAATGGTACCATCATCCGCCATCACTCCATATCCACCTGCCATGCCCTGTGCAAGCAAAATCTAGTGCAAGGACATATTTAGCTAGGAACACAGTGTGACAGTGAAATACACAACATGCAGAATTTACCCATTAGGCTTGAATTGCGAGTCACTAATTGATGATGACATAATTTTTAGACCATGCCTCTTTCTGTGCTGCAATAGCTATGGCAAGCGCATGCTTAATTCACAATCACAATAAACCTTAAACCAGACTAGCTATGCTTTATCCAGTGTACAGTGATGGGCTGGAATACTGAGCCCATCACTGCCAGGCGGCACATCAGGCAGGAGTGTGGGAACAGAGCCTCCATCACTACCCAGGATATGACCAGCGCCGCATGGAGTGGTGGAATACGGCACCACGGACAGCCCTTCCTCCCGTGTGACTAGTATTCTACACCGGTTCACTTTTAACATAATCCTCCACCCACAGCCTAACCCCGCCTTACCGAGTGCCCGGGAGGCGCCGCGGATACTGCTGCTGCTCCCAAACATACACACACAGTACAGGGGGCGGGGAGAGTGGTCACATGGCCTCAGCAATGCTTCCTGACTAGTCCTAACTTCCGATAAGACATACTTCCCTATTGGCCCCGGCGGAGGGCGCTTCGATTGGTCCGACTATTATGTCGCATGCCTACCAATGGTTACCATCGATGGGAATCACGGCAAGAATAGTCGATGGTATGCGCTTACAGTATAAAATGACTTACCATCGATGATTTATAACATCGGCCAGCCGCCAGCAGCATCTGTGGCAGTGAGACGGGAGGACCACACTACAGTAGCTGCCTTGTTCTCATATGCAGACAGAGTCGGCGGGGCTGCTGCCTGGGTATCCGGTCTCCAGGTCGACCACACTTAGGTCAACAATGTCTAAGTCGACCACTATTGGTGTACCACCATCCATACCACACCGTGCTGCACGACAAGTTAGCAGTGCTCCTCACTCCTTCAGAGAGAAAAGGAGATCGGGGGAGGCAGTGAATTGAACTGTACTGTTAAGGCCCCCAAACGATGCAATCTCGTTAACGGTGACGCAAATTGTACGCTTTATCGTGCAATAGATCGTCGATCTGCACCAAATCGCTAACGAGAATGACATCTTACCTGCAGAGATAACTGCAAGATTTTGTTTGATTTATCGATTCGATGCGTTGAAATCATGCATTAAATCGTACTAATGTGTGAGGGCCTTAACGCTGGGTACACACCTAGCGAACTTGACGTCGGAAACACTGTTGTGTCGATAAAGCAGCTGATTCAGTACTAACCAGGAAAGGGGGGCATTTGAATTTGCCCACCCAGCAGTGACTTCAGCCCCTGGTGTGTGTATGGGCAGTAAACACAGCCAGATACGCAGATATCTGTAGATGTATCGACCATAGGCTGTGCTGCACAGTTGATACAATATGTGTACACACCCATCAACGGGCTCACAATTTATCGGCTAATATATCACTTATTGTGTACCCACCTTAAGCTACACTGTCGGACTTGGAGCCAGTGGTGGCGCAGTGCCACTACTGGCTGACAGCCTAATAGCTCTGGCGTGCAATACAATAGTAAAAAAATAATAATAATAAAATCAGGCAGCCAGACCATAACTACATCAATGGCAGGAATCCACCTGTATCTTCTCCACCCTCAATGGTGAATGACCATTGATTGTTTTTGGCCATCAATGATTGTTGGCCATCCTTACGAATCATCTTATCAGGGCACTGACACAATCACTGTACAGCAGCAAGACAGGGGATGGTGAAGGTGATGTTATTAGCTTCTCCAATAAGTAAGAGAGAGAGTGAGTGTGTGTGTGTGTGTGTGTGTGTGTGTGTGTGTGTGTGTGTGTGTGTGTGTGTGTGTGTGTGTGTGTGTTCTCAGTGTACAGGCAAGACATATACACAGCTGTCATAACCCTGACCACGAGCATCAGGACTAGAAATCAATGGGAAAGTGGCACAGGTATGCAGTTAGCATACCGCTCGTCGGGATCCTGGCTCCCACAATACCAACACCGGGATCCCTACGGGGGCACCATACCTCTGCCCGTATACCGGCAAGGTAGCTGATCCCCCCTCTATGGGTGTCCACGACCCCCATAGAGGGAGAATAGAACCCTTATCCAGCAAGGGGCTTCTTTGCACTCTCCCCCTGCCGGCATTCTACAGCTCGGGATGCCGATGTCGTGATACCGATATTTGGCATCCCAGGCGGTGGTAAATCATACCGAACCTGTGGCACACTACCACACTTTTACATTTTTGGATAAGTAATGTGGGTTTGCAGTGTTTTTTGCAGCCAAAATGTGACAAAATGTTAATTTATAAACCACCTCCAAATAACGAATTGTATGGTGGCTGCTAAAGCAACAATTGGCAAGCAAAATAGAAAATATGCCTTGCACTCCGCCTTCCACATCTGTGTTCTTAC
Source organism: Pseudophryne corroboree (assembly GCF_028390025.1). Taxonomy (NCBI): domain Eukaryota; kingdom Metazoa; phylum Chordata; class Amphibia; order Anura; family Myobatrachidae; genus Pseudophryne; species Pseudophryne corroboree. Next base: position 404,079,328 of record NC_086446.1, read on the forward strand.
AGTAAATAATGTTAACTAGGTGATTCATCGCGCCCTACGGGCACTCTTCACACAGTCGTAAGGGGTAGCCCCTTACGACTGTGTGAAGAGCGCCCGTAGAGCGCGATGAATCACCTAGTTAGCATTATTTCTCTGACGTCCTAGTGGATGCTGGGGACCCCGTAAGGACCATGGGGAATAGCGGCTCCGCAGGAGACTGGGCACAGCTAAGAAAGATTTAAGACTACCTGGTGTGCACTGGCTCCTCCCACTATGACCCTCCTCCAGACTTCAGTTAGAATCCTGTGCCCGGCTGAGCTGGATGCACACTAGGGGCTCTCCTGAGCTCCTAGAGAGAAAGTATATTTTAGGTTTTTTATTTTACAGTGAGATCTGCTGGCAACAAACTCACTGCAGCGAGGGACTAAGGGGAGAAGAAGCGAACCTACCTAACTGGTGGTAGCTTGGGCTTCTTAGGCTACTGGACACCATTAGGTCCAGAGGGATCGACCGCATGGAACCGGCCATTGATGTTCAGTCCGGGAGCCGCGCCGCCGGCCCCCTTACAGAGCCAGAAGAATCCGGAAAATCGGCGGCAGAAGACATCAGTCTTCACCAAGGTAGCGCACAGCACTGCAGCTGTGCGCCATTGCTCCTCATACACACTTCACACTCCGGTCACTGAGGGTGCAGGGCGCTGGGGGGGGCGCCCTGAGCAGCAATAAAAACACCTTGGCTGGCAAATATATCACAATATATAGCCCCAGAGGCTATATATGTAATAAATACCCCTGCCAGAATCCATAAAAAAGCGGGAGAAAAGTCAGCCGAAAAAGGGGCGGAGCTATCTCCCTCAGCACACTGGCGCCATTTCTCCCTCACAGCTCTGCTGGAAGGAAGCTCCCTGGCTCTCCCCTGCAGTCTACACTACAGAAAGGGTAAAAAAAGAGAGGGGGGGCACTAAATTTAGGCGCAATATACATATAGCAGCTATAAGGGGATATAATTTAGTTAATCCCTGTATTATATAGCGCTCTGGTGTGTGCTGGCATACTCTCTCTCTGTCTCCCCAAAGGGCTTTGTGGGGTCCTGTCTTCTGTCAGAGCATTCCCTGTGTGTGTGCGGTGTGTCGGTACGGCTGTGTCGACATGTTTGATGAGGAGACTTATGTGGAGGAGGAGCAGGTGCCTATAAATGTGTTGTCACCCCCTGCGGGGCAGACACCGGAGTGGATGGACTTGTGGAAGGAATTACGCGAAAGTGTCAACTCCTTTCATAAAAAATTTGACGACATGCCAAATGCGGGGCAGCCGGCTTCTCAGCCGTGTCTGCCCAGACGTCTCAAAGGTCATCAGGGGCTCTAAAACGCCCGCTACCTCAGATGGCAGACACAGATGTCGACACGGATACTGATACCAGTGTCGACGACGAAGAGACTAATGTAATGTCCAATAGGGCCACTCGTTATATGATTGAGGCAATGAAAAATGTTTTACACATTTCTGAGGTGACCCCAGGTACCACAAAAAAGGGTATTATGTTTGGGGAGTAAAAACTACCAGTAGTTTTTCCCCCTTCTGAAGAATTAAATGAAGTGTGTGAAGTAGCGTGGGCTTCCCCCGATAAAAAATTGGTAATTTCAAAAAAATTACTAATGGCGTACCCTTTCCCGCCAGAGGATAGGTCACGTTGGGAAACACCCCCTAGGGTGGATAAAGCACTTACGCGCTTATCAAAAAAGGTGGCACTGCCGTCCCAGGATACGGCCGCCCTAAAGGAACCTGCTGACAGAAAGCAGGAGGCTCTCCTGAAGGCTATATATACGCACACTGGTATTATACTGAGACCAGCTATTGCTTCAGCATGGATATGCAGTGCTGCAGCTGCATGGTCAGACTTCCTGTCAGAAAACATTGACACCCTAGACAGGGACACTATATTGCTAAACGTAGAGCATATTAAAGACGCTGTCTTCTACATAAGAGATGCACAGAGGGATATTTGCCGGCTGGCATCTAAAATAAGTGCACTGTCCATTTCTGCCAGGAGAGGGTTATGGACCCGGCAGTGGACAGGTGATGCAGATTCTAAAAGGCACATGGAAGTTTTGCCTTATAAGGGTGAGGAGTTGTTCGGGGATGGTCTTTCGGACCTAGTGTCCACAGCAACGGCTGGGAAGTCAGCTTTTTTGCCACATGTCCCCTCACAACCAAAGAAAGCACCGTATTATCAGGTACAGTCCTTTCGCCCCCAAAAGAGCAGACGGGGTAGAGGCGCGTCCTTTCTGCCCAGAGGCAGAGGAAAAAAGCTGCGGCATACAGCCACTTCCCAGGAACAAAAGTCCTCCCCCGCTTCCTCTGCTAAGTCCGCCGCATGACGCTGGGGCTCAACAGGCGGTGCCAGGTACGGTGGGGGCCCGTCTCAAAAACTTCAGCAATCAGTGGGCTCGCTCACAAGTAGATCCCTGGATCCTTCAAGTGGTATCTCAGGGGTACAGGCTGGAATTCGAGACATTCCCCCCCCCGCCGTTTCCTCAAATCTGCCTTACCAACGACTCCCTCAGAAAGGGAGGCTGTGTTAGAGGCAATTCACAAGCTGTATTCCCAGCAGGTGATAGTCAAGGTGCCCCTACTTCAACAAGGACGGGGTTACTATTCCACAATGTTTGTGGTACCGAAACCGGACGGTTCGGTGAGACCCATTCTAAATTTGAAATCCTTGAACACATATTTAAGAAAATTCAAGTTCAAGATGGAATCGCTCAGGGCGGTTATTGCAAGCCTGGAAGAGGGGGATTACATGGTATCTCTGGACATCAAGGATGCTTACCTGCATGTCCCCATTTACCATCCTCACCAGGAGTACCTCAGATTTGTGGTACAGGATTGTCATTACCAATTTCAGACGTTGCCGTTCGGCCTGTCCACGGCACCGAGGGTATTTACCAAGGTAATGGCCGAAATGATGATACTCGTTCGGAAAAAGGGAGTTTTAATTATCCCATACTTGGACGATCTCCTGATAAAGGCGAGGTCCAGAGAGCAGTTGTTGGTCGGCGTAGCATTATCTCAGGAGGTGCTACACCAGCACGGTTGGATTCTGAATATTCCAAAGTCACAGCTGGTTCCGGCGACACGTCTACTGTTCCTGGGGATGATTCTGGACACAGTCCAGAAAAAAGTGTTTCTCCCGCAGGAGAAAGCCAAGGAGCTGTCATCTCTAGTCAGAGGCCTCCTGAAACCAAAACAGGTGTCGGTGCATCACTGCACGCGAGTCCTGGGAAAGATGGTAGCTTCCTACGAAGCAATTCCATTCGGCAGGTTCCATGCCAGAACCTTTCAGTAGGACCTGTTGGACCAATGGTCCGGATCGCATCTTCAAAGGCATCGGTTGATAACCCTGTCTCCAAGGACCAGGGTGTCTCTGCTGTGGTGGCTGCAGAGTGCTCATCTCAGAGAGGGCCGCAGATTCGGCATACAGGACTGGGTCCTGGTGACCACGGATGCCAGCCTTCGAGGCTGGGGGGCAGTCACACGGGGAAGAAACTTCCAAGGACTTTGGTGAAGTCAGGAGACTTCCCTACACATAAATGTTCTGGAACTGAGGGCCATTTACAATGCCCTAAGTCAGGCAAAGCCCCTGCTTCAAAACCAGCCAGTTCTGATCCAGTCAGACAACATCACGGCAGTCGCCCATGTAAACCGACAGGGCGGCACAAGAAGCAGGACGGCGATGGCAGAAGCCACAAGGATTCTCCGATGGGCGGAAAATCACGTGTTAGCACTGTCAGCAGTGTTCATTCCGGGAGTGGACAACTGGGAAGCAGACTTCCTCAGCAGGCACGACCTCCACCCGGGAGAGTGGGGACTTCATCCAGAAGTCTTCCAACTGATTGTAAACCGTTGGGAACAAAAAGCTAGAAAAATATTGCGCCAGGTCAAGAGACCCTCAGGCGATAGCTGTGGACGCTCTAGTGACACCGTGGGTGTACCGGTCGGTTTATGTGTTCCCTCCTCTTCCTCTCATACCCAAGGTACTGAGGATAATAAGGAAGAGAGGAGTAAGAACTATTCTCATTGTTCCAGATTGGCCAAGAAGGTCTTAGTACCCGGAACTTCAAGAATTAATCTCAGAGGACCCATGGCCTCTGCCGCTCAGACAGGACCTGCTGCTGCAGGGGCCCTGTCTGTTCCAAGACTTACCGCGGCTGCGTTTGACGGCATGGCGGTTGAACACCGGATCCTAAAAGAAAAGGGTATTCCGGAGGAAGTCATTCCTACGCTCATTAAAGCTAGAAAAGATGTAACCGTACAACATTATCACCGGATATGGCGAAAATATGTTGCGTGGTGTGAGGCCAGGAAGGCCCCAACGGAGGAATTCCAGCTAGGTCGATTTCTGCACTTCCTACAGTCAGGGGTGACTATGGGCCTAAAACTGGGTTCCATTAAGGTCCAGATTTCGGCTCTGTCGATTTTCTTCCAAAAAGAACTGGCTTCACTGCCTGAAGTTCAGACATTTGTCAAGGGAGTGCTGCATATTCAGCCTCCTTTTGTGCCTCCAGTGGCACCGTGGGACCTCAACGTGGTGTTGGGTTTCCTAAAGTCACATTGGTTTGAGCCACTCAAAACCGTGGATTTAAAATATCTCACGTGGAAAGTGGTCATGCTTTTGGCCTTGGCTTCGGCAAGGCGTGTGTCAGAATTGGCGGCTTTGTCATGTAAAAGCCCCTATTTGATTTTCCATATGGATAGGGCAGAATTGAGGACTCGTCCCCAGTTTCTTCCTAAGGTGGTATCAGCTTTTCACTTGACCCAACCTATCGTGGTGCCTGCGGCTACTAGGGACTTGGAGGACTCCAAGTTACTGGACGTAGTCAGGGCCTTGAAAATTTATGTTTCCAGGACGGCTGGAGTCAGGAAGACTGACTCGCTATTTATCCTGTATGCACCCAACAAGCTGGGTGCTCCTGCTTCAAAGCAGACTATTGCTCGCTGGATTTGTAGCACAATTCAGCTTGCGCATTCTGTGGCTGGCCTGCCGCAGCCTAAATCTGTAAAAGCCCATTCCACGAGGAAAGTGGGCTCTTCTTGGGCGGCTGCCCGAGGGGTCTCGGCTTTACAACTTTGCCGAGCTGCTACTTGGTCAGGGGCAAACACGTTTGCAAAATTCTACAAATTTGATACCCTGGCTGAGGAGGACCTTGAGTTCTCTCATTCGGTGCTGCAGAGTCATCCGCACTCTCCCGCCCGTTGGGAGCTTTGGTATAATCCCCATGGTCCTTACGGAGTCCCCAGCATCCACTAGGACGTCAGAGAAAATAAGATTTTACTCACCGGTAAATCTATTTCTCGTAGTCCGTAGTGGATGCTGGGCGCCCGTCCCAAGTGCGGACTGTCTGCAATACTTGTATATAGTTATTGTTAACTAAAAGGGTTATTGTGGAGCCATCTGTTGAGAGGCTCTGTTATGTTCATACTGTTAACTGGGTATAATATCACGAGTTATACGGTGTGATTGGTGTGGCTGGTAGGAGTCTTACCCGGGATTCAAAATCCTTCCTTATTGTGTCAGCTCTTCCGGGCACAGTATCCTTACTGAAGTCTGGAGGAGGGTCATAGTGGGAGGAGCCAGTGCACACCAGGTAGTCCTAAATCTTTCTTAGCTGTGCCCAGTCTCCTGCGGAGCCGCTATTCCCCATGGTCCTTACGGAGTCCCCAGCATCCACTACGGACTACGAGAAATAAATTTACCGGTGAGTAAAATCTTATTTTACTGTAAAAACACCGATGTGGAAGGCGTAGGGCCCCTTTAACCCTTGCACGCCCTTAGGGCGTGAAATATTTTTATTATATGGAGTATTACCTCCAATCATAATTTTGTGAGTGGTTAAATATTGCACGGACAAAGGGCGTGCGATGGTTAAGGGGCCGTAGCCCCTTGCGACGGCATGAACAGCGCACGCAGGGCACGATAATCACCTAGTAGGTGCTGTGGTTGGGGGATTGGCGGGTGTGGAGGAGACGTGGATGGGGGATGGAGTCCGGGGGTGCAGCGGGTGAGGAAAGAATGGTTGCAAGGTTGGCGCGGGTGGGGAGGGGCTGATGCGGTGGTGCCACGGGTGGAGGAGTGGCGGGGGTGCCGTGGGTGGAGAAGGAGTGGATGCAGGGTGCCGCGGGTGGAGGAGCGGCGGGTGCGGGGTCGCTGCGGTCCATTTATACTTAAGCAATTGTATATATAAAAAGGAAAACACCCATAGAGCAGCACATGCAAGACATATATTCCTATGCTGAATGAGTGATGAGTGAATGTAATAACACACCATGGCGGTCCCTAAGCCAGTTCTGCCTGTCCACTTGGTGTCTGTTACATACGCCACATTACCTATGTAAGTAGCACAGGCAGGAAAGTCCCCGGAGCACTGCTGGGCATGGGGTAGTAAGCCTGCAGACAGTACTGTGATGCGTCTGTTGTACTGTCTACCATAGATCAGTGTATGGGCGCACATGCCCGGACTGGCATGGAGTGCTGGAGCTGCTGGTCGCTCACTGACAGCACCACTACTACCAAGAGCAGCTGTGTGGTCGCGCAGCACCAGGTATAACGTGAGCATGACCCCGCAGCACACATGTAACACATGACATGTGACCCTTCCTGCACATGGGTCATGCCTCAGTGCTGCTGCAAGTCAGGTCAGTACAGTGAGTATAGGGCAGTGACATTACCATGTATGCAGTGGTGTAAGTTCATACCAGGCGCCCGGAGGCAAAACGGAGGTTCCCCCCATAAATTCTAATATATTGTCCCCACGTTACATGACAACATCTTCCCCACAGCACAGCCACCTGCCCAGTAGCTTGAATGTCACTTGCATACATGACCACACCTAACTGGCTGCTCCATCCTGTGATCTCCTTCATTGTAACTTACAGTACCTGCAGGGACCTAAACAAACACCTCCTAAAGGCACCCACAAGATTGACCCCATCATAAGACCCTTCTATGCCCATCCTGAGTGCAGGCTGCACCTGTAGGATAGGACTGATTAGGGGAGGGGGGCCCAACTCCAGCACAAACTCACCCTAATAATCAGCCAGGTGCTGCTAATCAGTGGGGCAAAGACCTGGGAAGGGTGATAGGGTCGAGGTTCTGGGTGCAGCCATCACCTATAACCCCTGTGAGGGCACATATTGGGCAGAACTACAGGACGATTTCACTATCCAGACACCTTTCCCTCTTTGACCAGGTGTCAGCTGTTATATCAGGGAAGGTGGTGGGGGAGGAGTGGCAGACACCCTAACATAACCTGAATTTAGGGACGTGCGGTGAGGTAAATGGTTCAAAAGGCACTGGCTAACCCCAGAGCCAGAATTCCATGCAATATATGAGCCAAAGTGTACATCTGGGCATTATACACAGGTGCAGCAGTACTATAAACTACTGGAAATTTGGTGAGTTTTGATCAGAGATGTGCAGACAAGATAAGCAGATGAGGCACTGCCTCACCTGCCATAGACTTTTTACTCCAGAGTTTGGACTATAACAATTATTAGAATAATGAAAATAAGGTATTTCAAACAAATTATTAGTATTTTTCATATACTTTATTCACTCAAAACTCTGGTTTAAATGTAAGTATGACAGGAAAGGCTCTGCCTCACCCCACCGCACGTCACTGCGCGGCGCTGAAAGGGGCAGGGAGAGAGGTATGTAGGGAGGGCTCAGGCTGAGCTCAGATTTCTCAGTGACTGAGCGTTCTATGAAGTGATACAGTGTAACATACATTGTAGCAAAGTGCCTCGAGTGGCTACTCTGGGTAGGGGGAGTGAGGGGATATCAGTGTCTTCCAACCACAGAGATGCCTGCAGAGCCCCAGTAGGTTCCTCTCCCCATTCTCAGCGACATGGGGATAAACATCATGGCCAGAGAGGGGAAGATTGCTCAGCAACAACCAGGAAGCACAAGCGTTAAAAACACGGGTAAATGCACGGGGGCGCACATTTACCCGTGTTTTTTGCTAGTGGAAACGGCTGCCTCTGCAAAAACACGGATCAAGTGATCCGGGAATCCTACCCGGGTAGCTTATCGGGTGGAACATGAGTTTAACCCGGTAAGCTGTGCAGTGTAAACGGAAGCCGTGTTGATGCGACACGGCTCTCGTTCACAGTGTATGGAAGGACGGCGCTGGGAGACCCGGCAATATGCCGGGTTGGTGAGTGCAGTGGGAAAGGGGGCTCTGATGCGGGTCGCAGCTGAGTAGCTCCCGTGTCAGGCTCTCGGCTGCAAACGCATCACTAGTGGAAAAGGGGTATTACAAACACCCGTGCAGCCCTCATGGAACAGAGTTCAGCAAAAAAAACTCCTACACCTCCTCCTCCACCCCCCCCCCCCCTCCCCTCTCCTCTGCTGCCCGCTGATGCCACCAACCTACCACAATGTAGCAGGTGAATATCACAGTCCCTCCTGGCCGCCGTCAAACCCCTGTGCACAGTAAAAATCACTGGCAGGTGCAGCTCACACGCAGAACAGCACAGTGCAGGGAAGCTGAATGGGAGACAATGGAGGAAGTGCCCCGTTAAGCGATACCCGGGCAGAGTCGGCAGCAGGAAGTGGCTCCATGTCTGTGCTGGTCATTACCCCCCGCCATCACATCATGGTGTGGATGTGAGGGTGATGCTGCTGCTAGGGTGGGATTAGTAAAGCAAGGGGTTACTCTTTCCGTGCCTGGCAGTGTGTGTACTGTAGCTGCTGCCGTATTACTGAATGTAACAAGGACGTAACCTGTGTGGGAGGACGTTTCTCGCCCAATCAGCTGCGACTGGGTGTGATAGACCTGCCACTTACCATACCTGACCCTCTCCAGGAGGGACAGAATGCTCTGCTCCTGGACTTTTCCCTTAATTTATGATCGCCATCACCTGTGCTGAAACACCTTTCTTATCCATTAACCTGTTCAACACAGGTGCCAGCAATCATAGATTAAGAGAAAAGTCCAGAAGCAGAGCATTGTGTCCCTCCTGGAGAGGGCCATGTTGAGAGGTATGACTTACCCAATGAGAGCTTCTAGCCACGCCCAGCATTAGCCACACAGTCACAGAGTGACAGTTCTGGGCTAATATATAGGAGATAATGCATGTATTACTATTGTAGATATGCCGAGACATGTAGTACCACGCAAGATCAAAAACATACAGGTGCACACTCTAAACACGAATACTGATCATTTCTCTGACGTCCTAGTGGATGCTGGGGACTCCGTAAGGACCATGGGGAATAGACAGGCTCCGCAGGAGACTGGGCACTCTATAAGAAAGATTTGGTACTATCTGGTGTGCACTGGCTCCTCCCTCTATGCCCCTCCTCCAGACCTCAGTTAGATTTATGTGCCCGGCCGAGCTGGATGCACACTAGGGGCTCTCCAGAGCTCCTAGAAAGAAAGTATATGTTAGGTTTTTTATTTTACAGTGAGACCTGCTGGCAACAGGCTCACTGCAACGAGGGACTAAGGGGAGAAGAAGCGAACCTACCTGCTTGCAGCTAGCTTGGGCTTCTTAGGCTACTGGATACCATTAGCTCCAGAGGGATCTACCGCAGGACCCCTCCTTGGTGTTCGTTCCCGGAGCCGCGCCGCCGTCCCCCTTACAGAGCCAGAAGCAAGAAGATGGTCCGGAAAATCGGCGGCAGAAGACTTCAGTCTTCACCAAGGTAGCGCACAGCACTGCAGCTGTGCGCCATTGCTCCTCATGCACACTTCACACTCCGGTCACTGAGGGTGCAGGGCGCTGGGGGGGGGGGGGGGGCGCCCTGAGCAGCAATAAAAACACCTTGGCTGGCAAAATAACCACAATATATAGCCCCAGAGGCTATATATGTGGTAATTACCCCTGCCAGAATCCAGAAAAAAGCGGGAGAAAAGTCAGCCGAAAAAGGGGCGGAGCCATCTCCCTCAGCACACTGGCGCCATTTCTCCCTCACAGTTCCGCTGAAAGGAAGCTCCCTGACTCTCCCCTGCAGTCTACACTACAGAAAGGGTAAAAAAGAGAGGGGGGGCACTACATTTAGGCGCAGTATAACTTATAGCAGCTATAAGGGGACATAATTCAGTTAGTCCCTGCATTATATAGCGCTCTGGTGTGTGCTGGCATACTCTCTCTCTGTCTCCCCAAAGGGCTTTTGTGGGGTCCTGTCTCCTTTAAGAGCATTCCCTGTGTGTGTGCGGTGTGTCGGTACGGCTGTGTCGACATGTTTGATGAGGAGGCTTATGTGGAGGCGGAGCAGATGCCTATAAATGTGATGTCACCCCCTGCGGGGCAGACACCTGAGTGGATGGACTTATGGAAGGAATTACGTGCAAGTGTCGACTCCTTACATAAAAAATTTGACGACATGCCAAATGCGGGACAGCCGGCTTCTCAGCTCGTGCCTGCCCAGACAATTCAAAGGCCATCAGGGGCTCTGAAACGCCCACTACCTCAGATGGCAGACACAGATGTCGACACGGATACTGATACCAGTGTCGACGACGATGAGTCAAATTTAATGTCCACTAGGGCCATTCGTTGCATGATTGAGGCAATGAAAGAGGTATTACACATTTCTGATATAAACCCAGGTACCTCAATAAAGGGTATTATGTTTGGGGAGAAAAAACTACCAATAGTTTTTCCCCCATCTGAAGAATTAAATGAAGTGTGTGAAGAAGCGTGGGCTTCCCCCGATAAAAAATTGGTGATTTCAAAAAAATTACTAATGGCGTTCCCTTTCTCGCCAGAGGATAGGTCACGTTGGGAAACTCCCCCTAGGGTGGATAAAGCGCTCACACGTTTGTCTAAAAAGGTGGCACTACCGTCTCCGGATACGGCCGCCCTAAAGGAACCTGCTGATAGAAAGCAGGAGGCTATCCTAAAGTCTATATATACACACACTGGTGTTATACTGAGACCAGCTATTGCTTCAGCGTGGATGTGCAGTGCTGCTGCTGCTTGGTCAGATTCCCTGTCGGAAAATATTGACACCCTAGACAGGGACACTATATTGCTAACCGTAGAGCGTATAAAAGACTCTGTCTTGTACATGAGAGATGCACAGAGGGAGATCTGCCGGCTGGCATCTAGAATAAGTGCATTGTCCATTTCTGCTAGGAGAGGCTTATGGACTCGGCAGTGGACAGGGGATGCAGATTCTAAAAGGCACATGGAAGTTTTGCCTTATAAGGGTGAGGAGTTATTCGGGGATGGTCTCTCAGACCTTGTTTCCACAGCAACAGCTGGGAAGTCAGCATTTTTGCCCCATGTCCCCTCACAGCCTAAGAAAGCGCCATATTATCAGGTACAGTCCTTTCGACCCCAGAAAAACAGGTGGGGAAAAGGCGGGTCCTTTCTGTCTAGAGGCAGAGGAAGGGGAAAAAAGCTGCAACACACAGCAGGTTCCCAGGAACAAAAGTCCTCTCCCGCTTCTTCCAAATCCGCCGCATGACGGTGGGGCTCCACAGGCGGAGCCAGGTACGGTGGGGGGCCGCCTCAAAAATTTCAGCGATCAGTGGGTTCGCTCACGGGTGGATCCCTGGATCCTTAGAGTAGTATCTCAGGGGTACAAGCTGAAATTCGAGGCACCTCCCCCCCGCCGTTTCCTCAAATCGGCCTTACCGACAACTCCCTCGGGCAGGGAGGCTGTGCTAGAGGCAATTCACAAGCTGTATTCCCAGCAGGTGATAGTCAAGGTACCCCTACTTCAACAAGGACGGGGTTACTATTCCACACTGTTTGTGGTACCGAAACCGGACGGTTCGGTGAGACCCATTTTAAATTTGAAATCCTTGAACACATACATAAAAAGATTCAAGTTCAAGATGGAATCGCTCAGGGCGGTTATTGCAAGCCTGGACGAGGGGGATTACATGGTATCCCTGGACATCAAGGATGCTTACCTGCATGTCCCCATTTACCTTCCTCACCAGGAGTACCTCAGATTTGTGGTACAGGATTGCCATTACCAATTCCAGACACTTCCGTTTGGACTGTCCACGGCACCGAGGGTGTTTACCAAGGTAATGGCAGAAATGATGATACTCCTTCGAAAAAAGGGAGTTTTAATTATCCCGTACTTGGACGATCTCCTAATAAAGGCGAGGTCCAGGGAGCAGTTACTGGTCGGAGTAGCACTATCTCGGGAAGTGCTACAACAGCATGGCTGGATTCTAAACATTCCAAAGTCACAACTGGTTCCTTACACACGCTTACTGTTCCTGGGGATGATTCTGGACACAGAACAGAAAAAAGTGTTTCTCCCGCAGGAGAAAGCCAAGGAGCTGTCATCTCTAGTCAGAGACCTCCTAAAACCAAAACGGGTATCGGTGCATCACTGCACACGAGTCCTGGGAACAATGGTGGCTTCATACGAAGCAATTCCATTCGGCAGGTTCCATGCAAGGACCTTCCAGTGGGACCTCTTGGACAAGTGGTCGGGATCGCATCTTCAGATGCATCAACTGATAACCCTGTCTCCAAGGACCAGGGTGTCTCTACTGTGGTGGCTGCAGAGTGCTCATCTTCTAGAGGGCCGCAGATTCGGCATACAGGACTGGGTCCTGGTGACCACGGATGCCAGCCTTCGAGGCTGGGGCGCAGTTGCACAGGGAAGAAATTTCCAGGGACTTTGGTCAAGTCAGGAGTCGTCCCTACACATAAATATTCTGGAACTGAGGGCCATTTACAATGCCCTAAGTCAGGCAAGGCCCCTGCTTCAAAACCAGCCGGTTCTGATCCAATCAGACAACATCACGGCAGTCGCCCATGTAAACCGACAAGGCGGCACAAGAAGCAGGATGGCGATGGCAGAAGCCACAAGGATTCTCCGATGGGCAGAAAATCACGTACTAGCACTGTCAGCAGTGTTCATTCCGGGAGTGGACAACTGGGAAGCAGACTTCCTCAGCAGACACGACCTACACCCGGGAGAGTGGGGACTTCATCCAGAAGTCTTCCTACTGTTGGTAAACCGTTGTGAAAGGCCACAGGTGGACATGATGGCGTCCCGTCTCAACAAAAAGCTAAAGAGATATTGCGCCAGGTCAAGGGACCCTCAGGCGATAGCTGTGGACGCTCTAGTGACACCGTGGGTGTACCAGTCGGTTTATGTGTTCCCTCCTCTGCCTCTCATACCAAAGGTACTGAGAATAATAAGAAGGCGAGGAGTAAGAACGATACTCGTGGTTCCGGATTGGCCAAGAAGAGCTTGGTACCCAGAACTTCAAGAAATGATATCAGAGGACCCATGGCCTCTACCGCTCAGATAGGATCTGCTACAGCAGGGGCCCTGTCTGTTCCAAGACTTACCGCGGCTGCGTTTGACGGCATGGCGGTTGAATTCCGGATCCTAAAGGAAAAGGGCATTCCGGAGGAAGTCATTCCTACGCTGATAAAAGCCAGGAAAGAAGTAACCGCAAACCATTATCACCGTATTTGGCGAAAATATGTTGCGTGGTGTGAGGCCAGGAAGGCCCCAACAGAGGAATTTCAGCTGGGTCGTTTTCTGCACTTCCTACAGTCGGGAGTGACTATGGGCCTAAAATTGGGTTCCATTAAGGTCCAGATTTCGGCTCTGTCAATTTTCTTCCAGAAAGAACTGGCTTCACTGCCTGAAGTACAGACTTTTGTAAAAGGAGTGCTTCATATTCAGCCCCCTTTTGTGCCTCCTGTGGCACCTTGGGATCTCAATGTGGTGTTGAGTTTCCAAAAATCACATTGGTTTGAACCACTTAAAACTGTGGATCTGAAATATCTCACGTGGAAAGTGGTCATGTTATTGGCCTTGGCTTAGGCCAGGCGTGTGTCAGAATTGGCGGCTTTGTCATGTAAAAGCCCTTATCTGATTTTCCATATGGATAGGGCAGAATTGAGGACTCGTCCCCAGTTTCTCCCTAAGGTGGTATCAGCTTTTCACTTGAACCAACCTATTGTGGTGCCTGCGGCTACTAGGGACTTGGAGGATTCCAAGTTACTGGACGTAGTCAGGGCCTTGAAAATTTATGTTTCCAGGACGGCTGGAGTCCGGAAAACTGACTCGCTTTTTATCCTGTATGCACCCAACAAAATAGGTGCTCCTGCTTCTAAGCAGACTATTGCTCGCTGGATTTGTAGCACAATTCAGCTGGCGCATTCTGCGGCTGGATTGCCGCATCCTAAATCAGTGAAAGCCCATTCCACGAGGAAGGTGGGCTCATCTTGGGCGGCTGCCCGAGGGGTCTCGGCTTTACAACTTTGCCGAGCTGCAACTTGGTCAGGGGCAAACACGTTTGCTAAATTCTACAAATTTGATACCCTGGCTGAGGACCTTGAGTTCTCTCATTCGGTACTGCAGAGTCATCCGCACTCTCCCGCCCGTTTGGGAGCTTTGGTATAATCCCCATGGTCCTTACGGAGTCCCCAGCATCCACTAGGACGTCAGAGAAAATAAGAATTTACTCACCGGTAATTCTATTTCTCGTAGTCCGTAGTGGATGCTGGGCGCCCATCCCAAGTGCGGATTGTCTGCAATACTTGTATATAGTTATTGCCTAACTAAAGGGTTATTGTTGAGCCATCTGTTGAGAGGCTCAGTTATATTTCATACTGTTAACTGGGTATAATATCACGAGTTGTACGGTGTGATTGGTGTGGCTGGTATGAGTCTTACCCGGGATTCAAAATCCTTCCTTATTGTGTCAGCTCTTCCGGGCACAGTATCCTAACTGAGGTCTGGAGGAGGGGCATAGAGGGAGGAGCCAGTGCACACCAGATAGTACCAAATCTTTCTTATAGAGTGCCCAGTCTCCTGCGGAGCCCGTCTATTCCACATGATCGTTACGGAGTCCCCAGCATCCACTACGGACTACGAGAAATAGAATTACCGGTGAGTAAATTCTTATTTTTTATATACTCCATGTTAAATGTAGAGGTTAAGTGAGTACTCGGGGGTATTCAGGTTTGTTAGCAAACCAAAAATACGCACTAGTGGGCAAAACCATGTGTACTGCAGGAAGGGGGGGGGGGCAGCTGTAACATTTGCAGAGAGATTTAGATTTGGGTGAGCTATATTATTTCTGTGCAGGGTAAATATTGCTGGCTTTATTTTTACACTGAAATTTAGATTTCAGTTTGAACACACCCCACCCAAATCTAACTCTCTCTGCACATGTTACATCTGCCCCACCTGCAGTGCACATGGTTTTGCCCATTAGTGTGCTTTTTTGGTTTGCAAACCTGAATAAGGCCCTTAAAACATGTTTTGCCAAAAATGTAGGCCAATCTGCCACGTTGAGATGAAATTCATACGTTGGGCACCTAACAGCTCTAAAGGGCCCCATACACTAGAACAATAATGCCCAATTTCATCCAATTTTGTGCATTAGGGCCAATATACACTGCTTAAATAAATAAAGGGAACACTTAAATAACACAATGTAACTCCAAGTCAATCACACTTCTGTGAAATCAAACTGTCCACTTAGGAAGCAACACTGATTGTCAATCAATTTCACATGCTGTTGTGCAAATGGAATAGACAACAGGTGGAAATTATAGGCAATTAGCAAGACACCCCCAATAAAGAAGTTGTTCTGCAGGTGGTGACCACAGACCACTTCTCAGCTCCTATGCTTTCTGGCTGATGTTTTGGTCACTTTTGAATGCTGGCGGTGCTTTCACTCTAGTGGTAGCATGAGACGGAGTCTACAACCCACACAAGTGGCTCAGGTAGTGCAGCTCATCCAGGATGGCACATCAATGCGAGCTATGGCAAGAAGGTTTGCTGTGTCTGTCAGCGTAGTGTCCAGAGCATGGAGGCGCTACCAGGAGACAGGCTAGTACATCAGGAGACGTGGAGGAGGCCGTAGGAGGGCAACAACCCAGCAGCAGGACGGCTACCTCCGCCTTTGTGCAAGGAGGAACAGGAGGAGCACTGCCAGAGCCCTGCAAAATGACCTCCAGCAAGCCACAAATGTGCATGTGTCTACTCAAACGATCAGAAACAGACTCCATGAGGGTGATATGAGGGCCCGACGTCCACAGGTGGGGGTTGTGCTTACAGCCCAACACCGTGCAGGACGTTTGGCATTTGCCAGAGAACACCAAGATTGGCAAATTCGCCACTGGCGCCCTGTGCTCTTCACAGATTAAAGCAGGTTCTCACTGAGCACATGTGACAGACGTGACAGAGTCTGGAGACGCCAAGGAGAACGATCTGCTGCCTGCAACATCCTCCAGCATGACCGGTTTGGCAGTGGGTCAGTAATGGTGTGGGGTGGCATTTCTTTGGGGGGCCGCACAGTCCTCCATGTGCTCACCAGAGGTAGCCTGACTTCCATTAGGTACCGAGATGAGATCCTCAGACCCCTTGTGAGACCATATGCTGGTGCGGTTGGCCCTGGGTTCCTCCTAATGCAAGACAATGCTAGACCTCATGTGGCTGGAGTGTGTCAGCAGTTCCTGCAAGACGAAGGCATTGATGCTATGGACTGGCCCGCCCGTTCCCCAGACCTGAATCCAGTTGAACACATCTGGGACATCATGTCTCACTCCATCCACCAACGCCACGTTGCACCACAGACTGTCCAGGAGTTGGCGGATGCTTTAGTCAAGGTCTGGGAGGAGATCCCTCAGGAGACCATCCGCCACCTCATCAGGAGCATGGCCAGGCGTTGTAGGGAGGTCATACAGTATGGGCAGTACGGATGGTGTAATGGTTAGCATTACTACCTCACAGCAATGAGGTCATGGGTTCGATTCCCACCATGGTCCTAACTGTGTGGAGTTTGTATATTCTCCCCATACTTGCGTGGGTTTCCTCCGGGTACTCCGGTTTCCTCCCACATTCCAAAAATATACTGGTAGGTTAATTGGCTTCCAACAAAATTAACCCTAGCGTGAATGTGTGTGTACATGTGGTAGGGAATATAGATTGTAAGCTCCACTGGGGCAGGGACTGATGTGAAAGGCCAAATATTCTCTGTAAAGCGCTGCGGAATATGTGTGCGCTATATAAATAACTGATAATAATAATAATAATAATAATAATACAGGCACGTGGAGGCCACACACACTACTGAGCCTCATTTTGACTTGTTTTAAGGACATTACATCAAAGTTGGATCAGCCTGTAGTGTGTTTTTCCACTAATTTTGAGTGTGACTCCAAATCCAGACCTCCATGGGTTAATACATTTGATTTCCATTGATAATTTTTGTGTGATTTTGTTGTCAGCACATTCAACTATGTAAAGAACAAAGTATTTAATAAGAATATTTCATTAATTCAGATCTAGGATGTGTTATTTTAGTGTTCACTTTTTTTTTTTGCGCAGTGTATGTTGGGTGAAATCGGGCATTTTGGAGGTGTATCTGATCCAATCCGCGTTCCCGTGAGGGTCGGATCGGCTCCCCTACACCGTTAGTGCTGCACTCGTGATATGTTGGTTCCCACAGGCATGGCTGGGATCGCATAAGCTATATCGCATGCAAACTGTACCAAATCATATGGAATCGTATGCAACCACTCCCGGGAAGCTCCCGGAAGAGTTCAAGGGAAATCGCCTCCGACTTCAGCCTCAGACATATCGTTGTAGTGTATGGGGCCCTTAATACTAACACATTATATCAGTATATCTAGGACTTACAATAGTACCCATTATAATATGTAGCCAGCAATGTAGGAACCTATGCTGATAAAAATCACCTAAGGCAGAGGTTCTCAAACGCAGTCCTCAAGGCACCCCAATGGTCCAGGTTTTAGGTATACCAATGGCTCAGCACAGATGGTTAAATCAAATTTACTGTGGTGCTAATTAAAACACCTGTGACCAAGCATGCATAAACCTAATGCCTGGACTGTTGGGGTGCCTTGAGGACCGCTTTTAATGGGATCCGGTCTGAAGCTCGACAATGTTTAGGTCTACCACTATAGGTCAACAGTCACTAGGTCGACAGGGTTGGAAGGTCGACAGGGTTTCTAGGTTGACAGGTCAAAAGGTCAACATGAGTTTTTCACTTTTTTTTCTTTTTTTGAACTTTTTCATATTTAACAATCCACGTGGACTACGATTGGAACGGTAATCTGTGCCGAGCGAAGCGAGGCACCTTGCCCAAAGCATGGCGAGCGAAGCGAGCCATGCGAGGGGACACGGTGCACTAATTGGGGTTCCCGGTCACTCTACGAAGAAAACGACCCCCCCCCAAAAAAAACTCATGTCGACCTCTTGACCTGTCGACCTAGCACATGTCGACCTAGAAACCCTGTCGACCTTCCAACCCTGTCGACCTAGTGACTGTTGACCTATGGTGGTCGACCTAAACATTGTCGACCTAGACACTGTCGATCTAATGATCCACACCCTTTTTAATAACCTCTGGCATAGAATATTAGTACTGCGCATCTGAGGAGTTGTTACTACTACTGGGCATCCTATTTGACTTGGGATGTAGTAATTAGATACAAATTTACAATGTTGACAGTTATGTCACATTATTTAAAAGTCAACAGGCAACGTGTCAAAATTCTCAATGTAAATTGTCAGGATGTCACCATTAGGGTTAGGCTACGTGGTGTTTGTGTGTGGGCAGGCACTGGGTGGAAAGGGTTAGGGATAGCAGAAGAATACTTACTGACTGCTGGAGGATCACAGGTCTGACCTGGCAGTGACAGTCACCTGACTGCTGGGACCCAGAAGCCACTGCAGCCATCAGGAGCAGGTAAGTCACAACTGGGCCACCAGGGACAATTTGTCAGCAATGCCTACATAATGGATGCATGAATGTCAACAATCTAATGTTAGTGTATCTTACCACACCCATATGACTTTATTGTTACTGCTAACCATCTTAATGGTCATCACTGCTACTATGGTTCACATATAATTATTTACATATAGCACATACATACAGCGCTATACTGAGAATTAGTATTCCTAATCATGGAATCACGCTTAAAATGGCAATGGCATGTGCCATAGGATGTCATAAAGGAGTAGAAGGGGGGAGAGGTGACGTCATCTGCAATGGCATAGGGCAGTGGTTCCCAAACTCAGTCCTCAAGATATACAAACTGTACAGGTTTTGATTATATACATACGCTGCCACAGGTGACTTAATTGCTACCTCAGTCAATATGATTTAGCCATCTGTGCTGAGCCATGGATATCTTTAAAACCTGAAATGTTAGCGCTCCTAGAGGACCGAGATTGGGAACCACTGACCCAGAGAAATGCAATCTATAGATCCCTGCAAAAACGTATGCATGGGCAGATTCTGCATCCCCCCCCCACCCCCCAAGTGATTTAGCAAAACATTTATTTATTCAAGTGCAGCAACATAGTGTGCAACAACGCACGCCGTTACTGGGGAGGGGTCCGCCCATCCAGGTCAGCAGCACTGTAGTTAGGGACATGCAGGCGATGGGCAAACAGTATTAGTTCCCTGAGCGCACTGCACTCGACAACATTGACTGGTGCCAATGCACGGAAGCCTGCAAACTGCTCGCCAAGGTACCCCACCTTCTTGCAGGTCCTACACTAACACAGAGCCTTAAAAATTAAAACCTGGCAACTGTATCACACATCATATAACTGCGGATATGCCCACTAGGTTTAATGTGTACCTAGTGGTTTGCAGGCTTCCGTGCATTGGCCAATTCACTAACTAAACCCCCATCATTTATTTATTGATGTTGTGAGGATAAGTGAGCTTGCTATGCTGAGTGCTGAATTTTCTCTTTGTATATATTTAAGTAGGTGGCCATAGGCTACATGCACCCCACCCTATGAGTGGTCAGTGCAGACATTGCAGCCTGCTTCTGGGGTGGCAAGTGCTGTGGTTTTAGATTTGTTTGCATATTGCAGGGTTAATCTTTGGTTAACTCTTATTAACTGTGGCCACAAACTTTTTCATGCACCCCTATGTAAACTCAATTTTTCCTAACCTGTGTCAGCTGTTCCGATCGGTGCTGTGTAGCTCTCTCCTTGAACGATACAACCGTTCAAGGAGAGAGATACACAGCACCAATCGCAATTAGAGCAGCAATATCAAGTGGAGACAGTGATCAGCCGGTGGCTAAACATTTTGCAGAACGGGGGTATTCATTAGCTAGTGTCACGATCCGGGTATCTGGACGCCATTTCTTACCCATCAGATGCCTCCTAAGGCTGGCTCAGCGCTCCAGGACCGGATCCCATCTGTTATCCTAATGTTCACATTCCTGCATCCTCTCCTGTCTCTCTGAGACGCTGTCACAGTAACGCCTTATTACATCTGGCATGGCGTCTCCCGCGGCCTCCGCCGCCGTCCCTGAGCTTCTGCATGCAGAGTGTCAGAGTGGCGATTACGTCAGCCGCGGCCTCCGCTGTGTCCGCGTGGTTGGATGTGCACTTGTCAGCCTGGCGTCTCCTGTCTCCAGTGGCCGGCGCCGCCATTACTGTTTTCATTACCACATGGATTACAAACCAAACTTCCCTCCAAGTGTCTGCATGGGCGCAGCCATCTTGGATTCTGTCAGGTGATCATTTCCTCCAATCTGTTGTCAGTATTGTTAATCTGCATAATTGCCTAGCCAATCCCTTCCTTGCTGCAGGTATAAATACACTGTGCCTGAGCAAGGAAGGCGTCAGTGCTTTGGTTGTCAAACCTAGTTCCTGTTTGTCTCTCTCCTGTGATTGTCTTCCAGGTTCCAGCTCCTGTCTCAAGACTTCCACCATAGAGACCCGCACCAGCATTCCACCTGCGGTGTAGCCTGACTCTCCAATCCATTGTGGATTCATCTGTTTCCAGCTACAGCATTACCTGCTTCCAGCTCAGCTTCCAGCAGAGTACAGCTTCCCTTAAAGGGCCGGTGTCCTTTCTACACTTTACCACTCTCCACCGGTATTATTATTTCTCCGCTCTCAAGTTCTACATTTCAGTTCATATTTCATCGCTCCCAAGTTCATCTATTATTTAACTGGTTCCAGCCAGTATCCACTCCGTGCTAACAACAGTCTGGTTCCAGCCAGTATCCACAGCAGCTGTTTTACCTTCAGCAACCCAGCTTTTCCTGGAACATCAGCTGGCACAATCCTGGGTTATCTCCATTGCTACAGTCGGGCCTGGTAAGGACTTTCCATCTAGAAGATCATAAGAACTATCTCACACTACCAGTGCCCTGTGGCTCCTGCCATCCTGTAGTACCCAGGAACTGTATTTATTATTTGCTGACTTTTACGTTTTCTTTTACTGCTGCTGTGTTGCGGAGTTGTCATAATAAACATCATTGACTTTTATCCAAGTTGTCGTGGTCACGCCTTCGGGCAGTTATTATTCATGTTACTTACATGTCCAGGGGTCTGATACAACCTCCCAGGTTCCGGTACATCTCAGCCCCTACAACTGAGGCTGCCTCCCGTCAGCTCAGGCCCTCAGTTGTGACAGCTAGTGTCAGATATATGATTATAGATCATTTACCAGCCAATCGCCGGGGAGGCGATAGGAACAAACATCTATTTATTCTGGAAGAACAGTGGATAATGAGATTGGACACAGTGGCCCCAACGTGGCTTAAATGAAAAGATTTGCTGGAATAGTCTCATGTGATTTGGGTAGCACTGTAGCATAAATATATATATATATATATATATATATATATATATATATATATACATACATATATACATACATACACACAGTTGTGCTCATAAGTTTACATACCCTAGCAGAATTTGTGATTCTCTGGCCATTTGTCACAGAATATGAATGATAACTCACAAACTTTTCTTTCACTCATGGTTAGTGGTTGGGTAAAGCCATTTATTGTCAAACAACTGTGTTTACTCTTTTTAAATCATAATGACAAGAGAAACTACCCAAATGACCCTGATCAAATGTTTACATAACCTGGAGATTTTGGCCTGATAACATGCACACAAGTTGACACAAACGGGTTTGAATGGCTACTAAAGGTAACCATCCTCACCTGTGAGTTGTTTGCTTGTAATCCGTGTGTGTGTATAAAAGGTCAGTGAGTTTCTGGACTCCTGAAAGACCCTTGCATCTTTCATCCAGTGCTGCACTGACATGTCTGGATTCTGAGTCATGGGGAAAGCAAAAGAATTGTCAAAGGATCTGCGGGAAAAGGTAATTGAACTGTATAAAACTGGAAAGGGATATAAAAAGATATCCAAGCAATTGAGAATGCCAAGCAGCAGTGTTCAAACTCTAATTAAGAAGTGGAAAATGAGGGATTCTGTGGAAACAAAATTACGGTCAGGTAGACCAACAAAAATTTCAGCCACAACTGCCAGGAAAATTGTTGGGCATGCAAAGAATAATCCGCAAATAACTTCAGCTGAAATACAGGACTCTCTGAAAAAAAGTGGTGTGGTTGTTTCAAGATGCACAATAAGGAGGCATTTGAAGAAAAATGGGCTGCATGGTCAAGTCGCCAGAAGAAAGCCATTACTACGCAAATGCCACAAAGCATCCCGCTTACAATACTCCAAACAGCACAGAGACAAGCCTCAAAACTTCTGGAACAAAGTCATTTGGAGTGAAGAGACCACAATTGAACTTTTTGGCCACAACCATAAACGTTATATTTGGAGAGGAGTCAACAAGGCCTATGATGAAAGATACTGTGAAACACGGAGGTGGATCGCTGATGTTTTGGGGATGTGTGAGCTACAAAGGCACTGGAAACTTGGTCAAAATTGATGGCAAGATAAATGCAGAATGTTATCAGAAAATACTGGGGGGAAATTTGCACTCATCAGCCCAGAAGCTGCGCATGGGATGTACTTTGACGTTCCAACATGACAATGATCCAAAACACAAGGCCAAGTCGACCTGTTATTGGCTACAGCAGAATAAAGTGAAGGTTCTGGAGTGGCCATCTCAGTCTCCTGACCTCAATATCATTGAGCCTCTCTGGGCAGATCTCAAACGTGCAGTTCATGCAAGACAGCCCAAGAATTTACAGGAACTGGAGGCTTTTTGCCAAGAAGAATGGGCAGCTTTACCATCTGAGAAAATAAAGAGCCTCATCCACAACTACCACAAAAGACTTCAAGCTGTCATTGATGTTAAAGGCAATACACGGTATTAAGAACTGGGGTATGTAAACTTTTGATCAGGGTCATTTGGGTAGTTTCTGTTGTCTTTATGATTTAAAAAGAGTAAACACATTTGTTTGACAATAAATGGCTTCACCCAACCACTAACCATGAGTAAAAGAGAAGTTTGTGAGTTATCATTCATATTCTCTGACAAATGGCCAGAAAGTCACAAATTCTGCTAGGGTATGTAAACTTATGAGCACACTGTATGTATGTATGTATATATATATATATATATATATACATACACACACACAGTATATAGTATCTGGGTATATATAATTACGGGCAGTATTTTTTATATTGTCCTATATATATTCTTAGTGAGGCGGTAGGAGTCTTCTTAATGTGTTTTTCTGAAGCATGATTTAAGTATATGGGATTGTTAATTGGTAGAAAGATGCTAGTGTAAAATAGCTTCCTTAATTATGCTCTAAATATTGGTCTCCTTAGTATCCATGTTTTTAACTTTTTAATCTTTGTTTATAGCTATGAAGGAGCGGACAGTGGCAGCACGTTCAGCGTGAAGGTGAGGGCCTTAGAGATGCAACAGCGTCCCAGGTTACCCTGACACGCGTTGATGGTTGCCCTGACGACGGGAGGATGTCATACAGAGGCGCCCCGCTGGTTGCAGTATTGTCTGGACAACGGGATGACGTCAACACTATGCACCCCCGCACGCCAGGCAGCCGCTGACCCGCCCATAGCTCAGGTGGTACGAATAATGGTGATTATACAGGTACTTTAGGAGGGTGAGTTATGGTATTCTTGTTGTATGTGTCTGTTTTTGTTTGCTGCATCATATCCTGATGACGGTGCATGCTAGCACCGAAACGTTGATATACTGAAGTGATGTACTGCTGAATCTCAATACACGTTGTTTGCATAATTCCAAGCCTCTGAGTGCCGTTCCATATTGATTTCCATATGTATGTATGTATAGAGAGAGAGAGAGAAAGAGAGAAGAGAGAAAAGGAGAGGGAGCAAGCCATTAAGTGCCGTATAAAACACATGTAACCTGTCCCTCTTTACTATGCAACTATATTTAAAGTTGCAAAATCGCAGAAGAGCCATAGCTTGCTAATAAAACTGACCAATTCTATAGTATACTGTCTGGCTGTGTTGAACAAGTTTTATTTTTCACATTTTATTTATTTATTTTTTACACAGTTCATTTATAGAATCCCACATTATATATTACCTGATTTAATAACCATGTAACATAGTAGATGAGGTTGAAACAAAATCCAAAATGTCCATCGAGTTCAACCTGTATTATGATTCTTACACTACTCAGTATATAACTTGTTAACTATAATGACCCAGATTAAGTTATGTTTATAGGTCTAAATAACAGCTATAATTCATGCTTTTTTCTAACATTCTCTTCCTTTAAATGCTATATGCTTGGATATGTCATTCAGCTAGGAATTTATCTAATCCATTTTTACACATATTAACTGAGTCCGCCATTACTACCTTCTCTGGCAGAGAATTCCAAATTTTTACTGCCCTTACTGTGAAGAACCATTTTCTACGTTCAGTTTGAAACTTTCTCTCTTTCAACCTCATAGGGTGCCCACGTGTCCCGTGTAGAGCCTTTTCAATAAACAAATCGCCTGATAGATCCTTGTATTGTCCCTGTATATACTTGTAAATATTAATAATGTCTCCTCTTAGACGCCTCTTTTCAATTGCAAACATATCAAACCTAGTAAACCATTCCTCATAGTCCAGTGCCTCTAATCCCTTGATGAGTTTGGTGGCTCGCATTTGAACCGTTTTTTTAGTTCCAAGATATCTTTTGTTATAGTTCAGTGCCCAGAACTGTACACAATATTCAAGGTGTGGCTGTAAAAATGATTTGTACAGTGGCAGGAATACACTTTCATCCCTTGTCTTAATTCCTCGTTTTATGCATCCTAATACCTTATTAGCTTTTGTTGCTGCACCTTCACATTGGGATCTACTACTAAGTCTATTATCAGTGAGCACCCCCAAACCTTTTTCCACTACTGTCTCCCCTACAATTTCCCCATTTAATTTATAGGCTGCCAGATTGTTCTTAGTCCCAAGGTGCATAACTTTACATTTTTCTATATTGAACCTCATTCTCCACTTGTCTGACCAAATTTCCAGTTTAAATAAGTCGTTCTGTAGAGACTCAACATCCATGTCTGAATTTATTACTCTACACAGTTTAGTATCATCTGCGAAAAAGGACACTGTGCTTTTCAGACCCACTCCTAGGTCATTAATAAATATGTTAAACAGTAATGGCCAGAGTACTGACCCTTGCGGTATTCCACTGATCACTGAGGCCCAGTCGGAAAACATCCCATTAACCACCACACACTGTACCCTGTTATCCAACCAATTACTTACCCAAGTGCAGATAGTGTCTCCTAAACCAAGCTCTCTTTATTTGAAGATCAGTCTTTTATGTGGCACTGTGTCAAAGGCTTTAGCAAAATCTAAATAGACCACATCCACTGTGTTTCCCTGGTCAAGATTTTTGCTCACTTTCTCATAGAAGCTAATTAAGTTGGTTTGACATGGCCTGTCCCTCACAAAATCATGCTGATTCCTATTAATAACCTTGGAGTTATCCAAGTACTCTTCTATCCCTTATAATACCATCCAGTAATTTCCCCACTATAGATGTCAAACTTACTGGTCTATAGTGTTATGCACACCAGTGCCAGCAGGAATGTACTGGTGTCTGAACGGAAAGGGATGCAAAACAAATGAAGTCACAGACAGACTGGGGAATATGACATTACATACCCAGAAGGTGATAGGGTAACAAAATAAACACAAAGTGAACAGAGAAGCCCAAAGGCTAAGAAACTGGGTATCTCCCTAGTATTAGGAATGCTCAGAATACAGCCGCAAACTTGCTAGGTTCACAGAGTAGCAAAAGAACCCCAGCAGGTTAAACGACTGACTCCAGTCTTACTGCTAGGTCTGGATTGGCAGAGTGCAATACCAAATCCCAAGGCCTATTTGCAGTAAGCAACAAACAAATACAAAAGTTTACACAGTACTAGCTAGCTTTCAGGAACTGACTAACCAACAAAGATTCAGCAGCATCTGCCTAACCTGAGAAGAGGGTTTATATAGCAGGTGCTGTCCAAGCCCCACTCAGACCTCACAGACTGTGAGCACAAAAACCAGCACCGGATCCCCTGCCGTGCACAGAGCCTGTAACCACTGCACAGCAAAAGACCCGAACCGGAGTATCAGCTACGCTCAGGTTATTCCGCTAGCACTTGTCTCCCGGTTGCCATGACGACGTGGCAGCACAGAGCAGGAGACCCTAACAGTACCCCCCCTCTGACGAGGGGTCAAAGAACCCCTACCACCGGGTTTATCGGGGAACTGCGAGAAGAAAGAGCGTAACAGTCTGGGGGCATGAAGATCACAACTGCGCACCCACGACCGCTCCTCCGGGCCATACCCGTTCCAGTGCACCAAAAATGACAGCCGACCCCGAACCATCTTGGAGTCAAGAATCCTTTCAACAACAAACTCCCTCTGGCCACGTATCAGAAGAGGGGAAGGTCTTCCACTGGAAGAAGGATTACTAATCGCCCGTTTTAAAAGGGAACAATGAAATGTTTTATTGATACCCAAAGAACGGGGTAGATCTAACTGAAATGCCACCGGATTGATAACCCTAGTGATCTTATAAGGACCGATGAACCGGGGGCCTAACTTATGAGATGGCTGTCTCAACTTCAAATTCTTGGTAGACAACCAGACGAAGTCTCCTAATTTGAAGCTGCAGGGTCTTTTCCGCTTATCAAAACCCCTTTTGGTCACTAATGACACAGACACAAGGGCTTTCTTCACTTTCCTCCAAATACCTCTAAGGACCGAAACCACAGAGGAACCACCAGGCGTGGAGTCCAGGGGGTCAAAAGAATTGGCCTTAGGATGATGCCCATACACACAAAGGAAGGGAGAGATCCCTGTAGCAGAGTGAGCCGCGTTGTTATAGGCAAACTCCGCCATGGACAGATGAGCAACCCAGTCAGTCTGACACTTGGAGACATAACACCTGAGGAACTGCTCCAAGAACTGGTTCACCCTTTCAGTCTGCCCATTAGACTGCGGATGGTAGCCCAACGACAAGCTGACAGAAATCTGGAGATCGGAACAAAATGCCCTCCAGAATTTGGCCACAAACTGGGATCTGCGGTCAGAGACCACATCAAATGGCAACCCGTGGAGGCGCACAACATGCAGCATAAATAATTCAGACAGGCGTCTGGCCGATGGCAGCCCAACCAATGGAACGAAGTGCGCCATCTTCGAAAACCTGTCAACGACAACCCAGATGGCTGTCATCCCCGAGGATTTGGGCAAGTCCACCACAAAATCCATTGAAATGTGGGTCCATGGCTTAGATGGAATAGAGAGTGGATGTAATGGGCCAACAGGAACCCCTCTAGGAGTCTTATTTCGGGCACAGATGTCACATGCCCGAACCCACTGATCCACATCCCTAGCCACCGAGGGCCACCACACCGCCCTAGATAGCAACTCCCGAGTTCTGGCAATACCCGGGTGACCTGCCGACTTCTTGGCATGGAATTCCAGGAACACTCGCTGTCTTAACCTAGGAGGCACAAACAAAAGACCTACCGGAAGGTCTGGAGGAGCCTGCTCCTGTGCTCTAAGGACTAATGACAAGAGGTCCTGGGTAATGCCCACTTTAATACATGATGGGGACACAATGGGCAATGGCTCCTCGGTGGTCTCCTGGATTGGAGCAAAACTCTGCGAGAGCGCATCAGCCTTGATGTTTTTTGACCCAGGGCGACATGTTATCAAAAAATTAAAGCGAGCAAAAAACAAAGCCCATCGTGCCTGCCTGGCATTGAGGCGCTTCGCTGACTCTAAATATGCCAAATTCTTATGGTCGGTGAGAATTGAGACCACAAACTTAGCCCCCTCAAGCCAGTGTCTCCACTCCTCGAGTGCATCCTTAATAGCCAACAATTCCCGGTTACCCACGTCATAATTCATCTCGGCAGGCGAAAATTTACGGGAAAAGTAGGCACAGGGATGAAGGCGATTATCAGACACCCCCATCTGAGAGAGCACTGCCCCAATACCCATCTCAGAGGCATCCACCTCCACCACAAAAGGACGCTCTGGATCTGGGTGTCGCAGCACCTTGGCCGAGACAAATGCCCTTTTGAGACGGGCAAAAGCCGCTTTGGCCTCACAAGACCAATGAGCAACATCCGCCCCTTTCTTAGTGAGTGCCACCAAGGGCGCCACTATAGACGAAAATCCAGCGATAAATCGTCTATAAAAATTCGCAAAGCCCAGAAAACGCTGAAGCGCCTTCAAACTAGTGGGCTGCACCCAATCCAGGACTGCCTGTACCTTGGAACCCTCCATTTGGAAACCTTCTGGGGAGATAATATATCCTAGAAATGCGATTTGCTGAACTTCAAATTCGCACTTCTCCAGCTTTGCCC
This sequence comes from Pseudophryne corroboree, assembly GCF_028390025.1. Classification (NCBI taxonomy): domain Eukaryota; kingdom Metazoa; phylum Chordata; class Amphibia; order Anura; family Myobatrachidae; genus Pseudophryne; species Pseudophryne corroboree. The sequence continues at coordinate 404,107,908 of NC_086446.1, forward strand.
CAAGCCGGTGGTCTCTGAGTTTCTGGAGGACTAAGCGTACATGCTTCCGATGTTCCTCCAGGGAATGGGAGAAGATTAGGATGTCATCTAAGTATACAACTAAGAATCTATCCAAATATTCCCTGAGCACATCGTTCATGAAGTCCTGGAAGACTGCCGGGGCATTACAGAGCCCAAAAGGCATCACCAAATATTCATAATGCCCTGAGTGGGTATTAAAAGGCAGTCTTCCATTCATCCCCCTCTCTTATTCGGATTAGATTGTACGCACCGCGTAGGTCAATCTTAGAAAAAATGGTGGCAGTACGAAGCTGGTCAAACAAGACCGAAATGAGAGGCAGTGGGTATGAGTTCTTAATCGTGATACGGTTCAATTCCCTGAAGTCGATGCAGGGTCGCAACGAACCGTCCTTTTTACCCACGGAGAAGAACCCCGACCCAACTGGAGACTGTGAAGGTCTGATAAATCCCTTAGCCAAGTTCTCCTGAATGTACTCTGCCATAGCCTGAGTCTCAGGACGTGACAGGGAGTACAACCTGCTCTTGGGAAGCTTAGCATTCGGCAACAAATCAATGGCACAGTCATAGGGGCGATGGGGAGGTAGTACCTCTGCAACTCTTTTGGAGAACACGTCCGCAAAATCTGCATAACATCCTGGCAATCCTGGCAAACTTAGCTGCGAAAGCCTGACTGGAAGGCTCAAGAAACTTCTGAAACAATCAGTACCCCAACTAAGAATCTCCCCAGAGACCCAGTCAAATTGAGGATTGTGGGCCCTTAACCAGGGTAACCCCAACACCAATGGGGCAAAAGTACAGACAGTCACATAAAAGGACAATTTTTCAGAGTGTGTGGCTCCAATAAACAAAGAAATCTGGCTAGTGCAAGAGGTAATTTTACCCTGGGATAATGGTTCCCCGTTTAACCCACAAATCTCAATTTCCGATGCCAAGGGTACTAAGGGAACAGAGTGTTTCAGGGCGAATTGGCGGTCCATAAAAACCCCGTCGGCCCCACTGTCCACAAAGGCCTCAGTCTTGACAGTTTGACCGAGGATCTTCAAGGTCACCGGAATGATAAAAGTCTTCTTGGGAAATTCTGACTTCTGGCCTGACAGGATATTTCCCATCACCCTCAGGCCCTGAAGTTTTCCGGCTTTTCTGGGCATGATACTACCACATGACCTTTATTCCCACAGTACAAACATAACCCCTGCTGTCTCCTCCGCATCTTCTCACGCGAGGAGAGGCGGGTAGCCCCAATCTGCATAGGCTCCTCGGAAAATTCCTCAGAGTCTGAGGTTCCCTTGGGAAAGAAGGAAACCTCGGTCTCCCTTTCAAGCCTGAGCTCTCTCAGCCGTCTATCCACCCGAATGGATAACTGCATGAACTGATCCAAGCTATCAGGCAAGCGATATTGTACCAGTTGGTCTTTTAACTGGTTAGAAAGACCTCTTCGGTACTGGTGTCTCAGGGCTGGGTCATTCCACTGGGTATCATGGGCCAACCTCCGAAACTCCGTACAATAAACCTCAACTGGCCTTCGCCCTTGCTTAAGGATCGAAATCTGAGCCTCGGCTGAGGCCGTCTTGTCAGGGTCATCATACAACATGCCCAGTGCCGTAAAAAAAGCATCAACACTTTTAAGCGACGGACAGTCAGGCTGCAACCCATATGCCCAGACCTGTGGGTCTCCTTGTAGCAAGGAAATCACTATGCCCACCCGCTGAATCTCCGACCCAGAAGACTGAGGCCTAAGCTGGAAATATAGCTTGCAGCTCTCCTTGAAGCAAAAGAACTGCGAGCGATCTCCAGAAAAACGATCCGGGAGATTTACTTTCGGCTCCTTAACCCCTGAAGGTACAGCTGCTGCGGGAGCTCCGCCAGCGGCCTGCGAGGTGTGCATTTTAATGGACAAATCATTAAATTGTCGAGTCAGGACCTGCACCTGATCGACCACCTGTTGCAAAGTATTTTGAGGGGTATGCTCCATATTCCCACAAAATTTCAACAGGAGTATTAGGCTGCTGAATATGTTATGCACACCAGTGCCAGCAGGAATGTACTGGTGTCTGAACGGAGAGGGATGCAAAACAAATGAAGTCACAGACAGACTGGGGAATATGACATTACATACCCAGAAGGTGATAGGGTAACAAAATAAACACAAAGTGAACAGAGAAGCCCAAAGGCTAAGAAACTGGGTGTCTCCCTAGTATTAGGAATGCTCAGATGGAAAGAAGCGAGATGTAGTGATTTAATACGTAGAGAACCCGAAATGCTGTTGCTAAGGGCAACAGCAAAACCCTAAAGGGTTACCAACGGGTGTGGCAGTAAACTCCTTGGTCAGAGATGGAATAATAGACACAAGGAGAGTCTCCACAATCCTAGTCCTCACTTGCAGTGCACTGGTTCAGCTTACTGCCACTAAACTGACACCTGAACACCTTGCACAGTGACAAAGGATTGTGGCAGGCAAGTCTGAGAATACAGCCGCAAACTTGCTAGGTTCACAGAGTAGCAAAAGAACCCCAGCAGGTTAAACGACTGACTCCAGTCTTACTGCTAGGTCTGGATTGGCAGAGTGTAATACCAAATCCCAAGGCCTATTTGCAGTAAGCAACAAACAAATACAAAAGTTTACACAGTACTAGCTAGCTTTCAGGAACTGACTAACCAACAAAGATTCAGCAGCATCTGCCTAACCTGAGAAGAGGGTTTATATAGCAGGTGCTGTCCACGCCCCACTCAGACCTCACAGACTGAGCACAAAAACCAGCACCGGATCCCCTGCCGTGCACAGAGCCTGTAACCACTGCACAGCAAAAGACCCGAACCGGAGTATCAGCTACGCTCAGGTTACTCCGCTAGCACTTGTCTCCCGGTTGCCATGACGACGTGGCAGCACAGAGCAGGAGACCCTAACATATAGTTACCGGGATGAGTTTTAATTCCCTTTTTAAATATTGGGACTACCTCTGCTATACGCTAGTCCTTCGGTATTATTCCTGATGTAATTGAATCATAGAAAAGCAAATATTAGGGCCTTGCTAATTTTGAGCTAAGTTCCATAAAAACTCCGGGGTGCAGTCCATCCGGACCAAGAGATATGTTTATCTTAATTTTACCTAGTCTCTCCTGGGCTATTTCTTCGTTTAATCAAGTACTTAGCAACGGAGATATAATTGCTTAAGTTATGCACTACTCCCACCAAACAGGTCCTCTCTAGTGAATACGGAAGAAAAAAAAAATTGGTCAATAAATGTACTTTATCTTTGTCATCAATAGTGAAGACACCCGACTTACCCTTTAATGGTCCTATATTCTCCTTTTTTAACCTTTTACAGTTTATATATTTAAAAAACTGTTTAGGGTTGGTTTTACTCTCTTTGGCGATTTGTTTTTAATTTTCTATTTTAGCTGCTCTGATTTCTTTTTTGCATTTTTTGTTACATTCCTTGTAGTACTGGAATGATCCCACTTTCCCGTCAGATTTAAACGCTTTGAAAGCACACCTCTTTTTTATCCATTTGTTCCTTAACCTTCTTATTAAGCCTGTCACGTCTAGCAAAGTTTGAGGATCCGGCAGCTGAGATTTGCCCGAGGAGGTAGCAGGCTGTGAATGAACAAGTTGAGGGGGCTGGATATAGTTCCTTCGCATGGGACACGGAGCAATGAAGAACGTAGGCGGGGTTATAGAGTCAGTGGAAAGTATTTATTATGTACAGGGCTGAGGTAGAGAACCAAGGCTGGAGCACGATGGTTAAGGACGTGGCTGGAGGCGAAGAACTGTGGACTGTGATTTGAAAGACAAGACTGTAGATGATGAACTGTGGAACTGTGGATGGTGGTTGAAGACGTGGAAAACGAGGCTGAAGATAATAATCTGCAGGCTGTGGTCGGTAGTACAAAGGTGTGACTGGTGAAGGAGATCTGTGGAGTGTGGCTTGGAAGACGAGGCAGAAGAACCGGGGCCGACTGTGCCCAAAGAGTCTTACTGGACCGGGTTTTCCAGGAGCGCTTCCACAGGCAGTAGCAGGCTAGAAACGGCAGGGCTGCAGCAGCAACAGAGAACCGACCAAGCAGGATCAGGAGGAACCAGAATACAGCAGGAATCCTGGGAGCACAGGCTAAAGCACCTACAACAGGGTTGTAACTTGAAGCACTGGCGTCCCTGTCATAAACCAGCTCCCTTTTATAGGAAGAGCTTCCCCTGGATTGGCTGGAAGAAACAGGAAACAGGATCTATGCTTAAAACTTGGTCTCCAACATGGCGGCGCCCAGTAATGCAGACCTTTTTGCAAAGCCACATTGCTCACTGCCCCTGGTCTCCTAGCAACGGCTCAGCAAGAGCGACCTGCTGTAGCGGCGTCCCGCCGCCACGAGCGGACCCCTTCACCGCCGCTACTGCTGGCCACGGATCCGGCGCAGCAGCCCACCCCCGCCCGCACATTGCCAAGGAAGCCAGCCCCGTGGCCCCAGCGTACCGGTAAGACTCCGGAAGCTGACAAAGCCACATCGTTTTTAATCTAAAACTCCTGCTTTTGCTGCCTTTGGCAATGAACATATCAGCGTACTTATCAAGCACAATTTTAAAAGAATCCCACATTTCAGCCGTATTTTTACCACGAAAAAGAATTTCCAAATCAATGTCTTTTATTGCTTGTTTCAGCATGCTGAAGTTAGTGTTGTTTTTGAAAACGGATATCGAATGTGACCATATTTTGTGCCTAATTCAGACCCGATCGCTGCTGTGCGTTTTCACACAGCGAGCGGTCAGGTCTGTACTGCGCATGTGTATGCATCACAATGCGCCAGACTGCACCGGGCATCGGTGTATACCGACGGTATGGGCATAAAAGGCGATCACACGGGCGATCGCAAGGTGACTGACAGGAAAAGACCGTTTGTGGGTGGCAACTGACCATTTTCAGGGAGTGTCCTGTGAAACGCAGGAGGGCCAGGTGTTTGAAGGGAGGGTTTCTGACGTCAGCTCCGGCCCCAATCATCGCACTGGATGAGTAAGTCCTGGGCTGTGCAAAGACTGCACAAACTTCTCTTTGTGCAGCTGTCCTGCACATGCGATCGCACCCCAGCACAGCGAATACCCCCTCCCTCTGTAGGCGGCGACTACCTGATCGCAGGGATGCAAAAAAATGCACCCTAGCGATCAGGTCTGAATTAGGCCCCATGATCTCTATTTCCCAAGGTCTCCATATAGTTTAGTGTTTGATATAATCTCCACATTGTTTTTTTTTTTTTAGCAGTTGGGCAAAACCATGTGCACTGCAGGGGGGCAGATATAACATGTGCAGAGAGTTAGATTTGGGTGGGTTATTTTGTTTCTGTTAATAGTACTGGCTGCTTTATTTTTACACTGCAATTTAGATTGCAGATTGAACTCACCACACCCAAATCTCTCTCTCTGCACATATTATATCTGCCCCCCCCTGCAGTGCACATGGTTTTGCCCAACTGCTAAAAAATTTCCTGCTGCGATCAACTTGGAATTACCCCCATTGTTCGTTAGTACTAGCTCCAGTATAGTCCTAAGTCTAATTGGTTCCTCGATTACCTAGGACAAGTAATCTTTTAGCATGTTCAAGGACCTTTTACATCTAGCTGTATTTCCTGAATCGGTATTCCAATTTCTCTGACGTCCTAAGTGGATGCTGGGACTCCGTAAGGACCATGGGGATTAGCGGCTCCGCAGGAGACTGGGCACAACTAAAGAAAGCTTTAGGACTACCTGGTGTGCACTGGCTCCTCCCACTAAGACCCTCCTCCAGACCTCAGTTAGATTCTTGTGCCCGGCTGAGCTGGATGCACACTAGGGGATCTCCTGAGCTCCTAGAAAGAAAGTATATTTAGGTTTTTTATTTTACAGTGAGATCTGCTGGCAACAGACTCACTGCAGCGAGGGACTAAGGGGAGAAGAAGCGAACCTACCTAACAGGTGGTAGTTTGGGCTTCTTAGGCTACTGGACACCATTAGCTCCAGAGGGATCGACCGCAGGACCCGACCTTGGTGTTCGTTCCCGGAGCCGCGCCGCCGTCCCCCTTACAGAGCCAGAAGCATGAAGAGTCCGGAAAATCGGCGGCAGAAGACTTCGGTCTTCACCAAGGTAGCGCACAGCACTGCAGCTGTGCGCCATTGCTCCTCATGTACACCTCACACTCCGGTCACTGATGGGTGCAGGGCGCTGGGGGGGGCGCCCTGAGGGCAATATATGACACCTTGGCTGGCAAATCTACATCATATATAGTCCTAGAGGCTATATAGATGTAAAATTACCCCTGCCAGTATTCCAGAAAAAGCGGGAGAAAGTCAGCCGAAAAAGGGGCGGGGCTTCTCCCTCAGCACACTGGCGCCATTTTCTCTTCACAGTGCAGCTGGAAGACCGCTCCCCAGGCTCTCCCCTGTAGTTTTCAGGCTCAAAGGGTTAAAAAGAGAGGGGGGGCACTAAATTTAGGCGCAATATAGGTATACAAGCAGCTATTGGGGGAAAAATCACTCAGTTCTAGTGTTAATCCCTGCATTATATAGCGCTCTGGTGTGTGCTGGCATACTCTCTCTCGGTCTCCCCAAAGGACTTTGTGGGATCCTGTCCTCAGTCAGAGCATTCCCTGTGTGTGTGCGGTGTGTCGGTACGGCTGTGTCGACATGTTGGATGAGGAAGGTTACGTGGAGGCGGAGCAGAGGCCGATAAATGGGATGTCGCCCCCTGTGGGGCCGACACCAGAGTGGATGGATAGGTGGAAGGTATTAACCGACAGTGTCAACTCCTTACATAAAAGGCTGGATGACGTAACAGCTGTGGGACAGCCGGCTTCTCAGCCCGCGCCTGCCCAGGCGTCTCAAAGGCCATCAGGGGCTCAAAAAACGCCCGTTACCTCAGATGGCAGACACAGATGTCGACACAGAGTCTGACTCCAGTGTCGACAAGGTTGAGACATATACACAATCCACTAGGAACATCCGTTACATGATCTCGGCAATGAAAAATGTGTTACGCATTTTCTGACATGAACCCAAGTACCACATAAAAGGGGTTTTATTTTTGGGGAGAAAAAGCAGCCAGTGTTTTGTTCCCCCATCAGATGAGTGGATGAAGTGTGTAAAGAAGCGTGGGTTCCCCCGATAAGAAACTGGTAATTTCTAAAAAGTTACTGATGGCGTACCCTTTCCCGCCAGAGGATAGGTCACGTTGGGAGATATCCCTTAGGGTGGATAAGGCGCTCACACGTTTGTCAAAAGGTGGCACTGCCGTCTTAGGATACGGCCACCTTGAAGGAACCTGCTGATAAAAAGCAGGAGGCGATCCTGAAGTCTGTATTTACACACTCAGGTTATATACTGAAACCTGCAATTGCCTCAGCATAAATAGTGCTGCTGCAGCGTGGTCTGATACCCTGTCAGATAATATTAATACGCTAAGACAGGGATAATATTTTGCTAACATTGAGCATATTTAAGACGTTGTCTTATATATAAAGGATGCACAGAGGGATATTTGCCGGCTGGCATCCTGAATTAATGCAATGTCCATTCTGCCAGGAGGGTATTAGAAACCCGGCAGTGGACAGGTGATGCTGCCTGTAAAAGGCACATGGAGTTTCTGCCTTATAAGGGTGAGGAATTGTTTGGGGATGGTCTCTGGGACCTCGTATCCACAGCAACAGCTGGGAATAAATTTTTTTTACCTCAGGTTTCCTCACAGCCTAAGAAAGCACCGTATTTTCAGGTACAGTCCTTTCGGCTTCAGAAAAGCAAGCGGGTCAAGGGCGCTTCCTTTCTGCACAGAGACAAGGGAAGAAGGAAAAAAGCTGCACCAGCAGCCAGTTCCCAGGATCAAAAATCTTCCCCCGCTTCCTCTGAGTCCACCGCATGACGCTGGGGCTCCACAGGTGGAGACAGGTGCGGTAGGGGCGCGTCTCGGGAACTTCAGGGACCAGTGGGCTTGCCCACAGGTGGATCTCTAGGTTCTGCAAATAGTATCACAGGGATACAGGCTGGAGTTCAAGGCGACTCCCCCTCGCCGTTACCTCACATCAGCCTTGCCTGCTGCCCTCGGAGAAAGGTAGTACTGGCGGCAATTCACAAGCTGTACTTCCAGCAGGTGAAATCAAGGTACCCCTCCTTCAACAAGGCCGGGGTTACTATTCCAAAATGTTGTGGTACCGAAACCAGACGGTTCGGTGAGACCCATTCTAAAATGGAAAGCCTTGAACACTTATATACGAAGGTTCAAGTTCAAAATGGAATCGCTCAGGGCGATTATTGCAAGCCTGGAGAATTTCATGGTATCACTGGACATCAAGGATGATTACCTGCATGTCCCTATTTACCCTCTCCACCAGGAGTACCTCAATATTGTGGTACAGGATTGTCATTACCAATTCCAGACGTTGCCGTTGGTCTGTCCCCGGCACCGAGGTATTTACCAAGGTAATGGCCGAAATAATTATCCCGTACTTGGACGATCTCCTTATAAAGGCGAGGTCCAGGGAGCAGTTGTTCGTCGGAGTAGTACTATCTCGGGAAGTGCTACAACAGCACGGCTGGTTTCTGAATATTCCAAAGTCGCAGCTGGTTCCTACGACGCGTCTACTGTTCCTGGGTATGGTTCTGGACACAGAACAGGATAAAAAGGTTTTCTCCCGGAGGAGAAGTCCAAGGAGTTGTTGTCTCTAGACAGAGACCTCCTAATACGTATACAGGTGTCGGTGCATCAATGCACGCGAGCCCTGGGAAAGATGGTAAGCTTCTTACGAAGAAATTCCATTCGCCAAGTCCCATGCAAGGATTTTCCAGTGGGATCTGTTGGACAAGTGGTCCGGGTCGCATCTTCAGATGCATCGGCGGATAACCCTGTCGCCAAGGGTCAGGGTGTCGCTGTTGTGGTGGCTGCAGAGTGCTCATCTTCTAGGGGGCCGCAGATTCGGCATACAGGACTGGGTCCTGGTGACCACGGATGCCAGCCTTCGAGGCTGGGGGGCAGTCACACAGGGAAGGAACTTCCAAGGCTATGGAAAAGTCAGAAGACTTCCCTACACATAAATATTCTGGAACTGAGGGCATTTACAATGCCCTAAGTCAGGCTAGACCCTGCTTCAACACCGGCCGGTGCTGATCCAGTCAGACAACATCACGGCGGTCGCTCATGTAAACCGACAGGGCGGCACAAGAAGCAGGATGGCGATGGCAGAAGCCACAAGGATTCTCCGATGGGCGGAAAATCATGTGTTAGCACTGTCAGCAGTGTTCATTCCCGGAGTGGACAACTGAGAAGCAGACTCTCAGAAGACACGACCTCCACCCGGGAGAGTGGGGACTTCATCCAGAAGTCTTCCAAAATGATTGTACACCGTTGGGAAAGGCCACAGGTGGACATGATGGCGTCCCGCCTCAACTAAAAGTTACAAAGATATTGCGCTAGGTCAAGGACCCTCAGGCGATAACTGTGGACGCTCTGGTAACACCGTGGGTGTACCAGTCGGTGTATGTGTTCCCTTCTCTGCCTCTCTTACCCAGGGTAATGAGAATAATAAGAAGGAGAGGAGTAAGAACTATACTCATTGTTCCGGGTTGGCCAAGAAGAGCTTGGTAACCAGAACTCCAAGAAATGATCTCAGAGGACCTATGGCCTCTGCCGCTCAGACAGGACCTGCTGCAGCAGGGGGCCTGTCTGTTCCAAGACGTACCGCGGCTGCGTTGACGGCATGGCGGTTGAACGCCGGATCCTGAAGGAAAAGGGAATTCCGGAGGAAGTTATCCCTACGCTATTTAAAGCTAGGAAAGAAGTGAACGCAAACCATTATCACCGCATATGGCGAAAATATGTTGCGTACTGTGAGGCCAGGAAGGCCCCAAAGGAGAAATTTCAGCTAGGTCGATTTCTGCACTTCCTACAGTCAGAGGTGACTATGGGCCTAAAATTGGGTTCCATTAAGGTCCAGATTTCGGCTCTATCGATTTTCTTCCAAAATTGAACTGGCTTCACTGCCTGAAGTTCAGACTTTTGTTAAGGGAATGCTGCATAGTCAGCCCCCGTTTGGGCCTCCAGTGGCACCATGGGATCTCAACGTGGTGTTGGATTTCCTGAAGTCGCATTGGGTTGAGCCACTTAAATCCGTGGGAGCTATAATACCTCACGTGGAAAGTGGTCATTCTGTGGGCCTTGGCGTCGGCCAGGCGTGTATCAGAATTGGCGGCTTTGTCATACAAAAGACTTTATCTGTTTTTTATATGGATAAGGCGGAATTGAGGACTCGTTCCCAATTCCTTCCTAAGGTGGTATCAGTTTTTCATGTGAACCAACCTATTGTGGTGCCTGCGGCTACTTGGGACTTGGAGGCTTCCAAGTTACTGGAGGTAGTCAGGGCCCTGAAAAGTATGTTTCCAGGACAGCTGGAGTCAGGAAAACTGACTCGCTATTTCTCCTGTATGCACCCAACAAGCTGGGTGCTCCTGCTTCTAAGCAGACTGTTGCTCGCTGGATCTGTAGCACGATTCAACTTGCACATTCTGCGGCTGGACTGCCGCACCCTAAATCTGTAAAAGCCCATTCCACGAGGAAAGGGGCTCTTCTTGGGCGGCTGCCCGAGGGGTCTCGGCTTTACAATTTTGCCGAGCTGTTACTTGGTCGGGTTCAAACACTTTTGCAAGAGTCTACAAGTTTGATACCCTGGCTGAGGAGGACCTAGAGTTGCTCATTCGGTGCTGCAGAGTCATCCGCACTCTCCCGCCCGTTTGGGAGCTTTGGTATAATCCCCATGGTCCTTACGAAGTCCCAGCATCCACTTAGGACGTCAGAGAAAATAAGATTTTACTCACCGGTAAATCTATTTCTCGTAGTCCGTAGTGGATGCTGGGCGCCCATCCCAAGTGCGGATTGTCTGCAATACTTGTATATAGTTATTGCCTAACTAAAGGGTTATTGTTGAGCCATCTGTTGAGAGGCTCAGTTATATTTCATACTGTTAACTGGGTATAGTATCACGAGTTATACGGTGTGATTGGTGTGGCTGGTATGAGTCTTACCCGGGATTCAAAATCCTTCCTTCTTGTGTCAGCTCTTCCGGGCACAGTATCCTAACTGAGGTCTGGAGGAGGGTCTTAGTGGGAGGAGCCAGTGCACACCAGGTAGTCCTAAAGCTTGCTTTAGTTGTGCCCAGTCTTCTGCGGAGCCGCTAATCCCCATGGTCCTTACGGAGTCCCAGCATCCACTACGGACTACGAGAAATAGATTTACCGGTGAGTAAAATCTTATTTTATGTCTGGGTAATTAAAGTCATAGAAACATAGAATTTGTCGGCAGATAAGAACCACTTGGCCCATCTAGTCTGCCCCTTTTTTTTTTTTATATTATTTTTTATCTCTAACCTTATTTGATCCTTATTTCTTTGTAAGGATATCCTTATGTCTATCCCATGCATGTTTAAATTGCTCTACTGTCTTAGCCTCTACCACCTCTGATGGGAGGCTATTCCACTTGTCCACTACCCTTTCTGTGAAATAATTTTTCCGCAAATTTCCCCTGAACCTCCCCCCCTCCAGTCTCAGTGCATGTCCTCGTGTCCTATTGCTTCTCTTCATTTGGAGAATGTTTCCCTCCTGGACTTTGTTAAAACCCTTGATATATTTGAAAGTCCCCAATGATTATGTCCTCCATTCCTGCAGCTTTTTTCTAATTTGCTAAAGTACAAATATTCTTTCCTCATAGAGATCATGTAACAGGATAGGAATGTCACTAGCAATTACTAGAGAAGGGTACTAGTACACATTGGTACTGATTTTATAGAAACATAGAATTTTACGGTAGATAAGAACCATTTGGCCAATCTAATCTTCCCATTTTTTGGTGCAGTTATTAGGGTTAGGGCAGGGATGGCCAAGCTTTTTTATAAAGAGGGCCAGATTTGGTGAGGTGAAAATGTGTGGGAGCCGACCAGTCTGACATTCTTTGAACCATTAATCACCTCAGAAGACTAAACAAATAACTTGTCTTACCTGCTCTAATGTGAAGGGTGATACTGAGATCTCGACTGCAGTAAATAGGCCCGGTCTGGCTCAAAGACAGTGGTTTTGATGCGCAAGATGTCACGCAGGAGAGAGTCACTTAGTCTTGTCCTCACACAGTTCTTGTCATGGTTCATAATCGCGAATGTCTTCTCACACAAGCTCAGCATTTTCTTAGCAAATGTTCGAGTCTCTTTGAACCTGCCTCCAGCTGGCGGTAAAAGTTGACAAGAGGGAGATGTTGGTACTGACTGCGACACTCGGCGTCACACTGCAGCTCAATGAGCTCCAGCTGCAGGTGATCTGGAACCACGGAGAAAGTAGAGGAAGAAAGTGTAATCTCCTTTTCAATAGCTGCAGAATCCTAAAAAGCGCTGTTGAAACTCCTCAGTCAGAGGTGAGATGTCTGCTGCATACTGTACCTCCTCATTTGCGCACTGATATTGTTCTCTGCAAAACTGGTTATTCTTTCCTGCAGCAATGGGAAATGTGTGGTATTGGGCTGCATTTGTGACAAGTGTACTTGGAAAAGTTGCAGCTTGGTCCCAAAGGCAAGAGTGACAAGACAGGAAAAAACACTAGCCTGCAGGGTGTCATCTGGTGCCTGGTTATTATGGTCAGAGTGCCATGATTGCACAGCATATATTTATAACATGTACATAAGGGCTGGCACTGTTCAGTTATAAAGGATCCAGATATAGAAGAGGGGGTCCCAGTAATGGTGCACCTTGATATATATTTGTTTAGTTGGGGGAGAGCATAAAATTAGGATCACAGACCTTTTCAAGATGGCCCCCGCTGCATGTGTGCCGTCCCAGTTGCGCTGCAGAGTACCAGTGGAGCACAGTAAACTAGCCGGCTATTCGCTGCCAATCCACAGCAGACGCAGGGGTCCATCAGAGCTGCGGTGTCTAGCAGAGGACACTGCTAGCCGCTTCACATCACGCTATGTCTCTCCGTGTGGTCCAGGATGCCCGCAGACAGGGCGCGCTGTGCTTCAGATCCCAGCCTAAAGTGGAGGGGGATGCCGCAGCCCGCAGGAGCGAGTTTATACACTCCTCGGCTCCACCTCAGTCCCCTCCGGTTTCCTCAATATCGGGGGAGTAGTAGAGTGGGCTTAGCGGGGAGAAGATGTCTGCTTTAGCTGTTAATGGGTAGCCCTTTTAGGAGCTCAGCAGAGACACGACTCTCTAGCCTTCAGACGCCCGGCAACACCCCTAAAATTGCTTTCACAGAGGCTGCGGGCCGGTGGAAATTTGAGCACGATCCGCAATTGGCCCCCGGGCCGCACTTTGGGCATGCCTGGGTTAGGGAGTAAGAGTTGGATTAGTGAGTATGAGGGTCAGGATTCGTATTAAGGGTAAGGGTTGGGGTGTTAATGCTACAGTAGTAGGATTAATTGCGAGGGTGTGGGAGTTTGTGTTAGGGTTTAAGATTAAGGGTGAGAGTTATGGTATGAGTGTTAGAATACTCGTGTTTGGGGTTAGAAATAACATTGTTATTTATATAGCGCTCCAATAGGACTCAAACCACTTAAGGGTGAGGGTTAAAGGATTAGTGTTAGGATATTAGGATTAAGGGTGAGAGTTAATGTATTTGTGTTAGGATTAATGGTGGACAGGGTATGTTGACAGATAATCATGGCCAGGTCACCATGGTCCATCTCGGGTCAGTGTCCAGGGTGTAGTGCAGGAGCTTTGGGATTCTGCCAATTCTTCACGTGGATCTTATTGGGGTTTCCCGTGTGCTCTGTCTTTCTGGATCTCATCATTGAAAGGATCAGAATTGTTAAATACTGTACGATTTAAATTACGATTTATTTTACGTTTTGTTGAGTATGGATTTTTTAAAATATTTTCTTTCTGTATGCAGGTCTATTCTTTGCCAGTGGCAAATAAATGGTTATTTCCACTTTCAGAGTAGGTCTCGGAAGAGCCCTCAGCTGCATTTATTAGTGATCACTGGTCTGCGACTTTATGCAAATGCTGATATAAAGCCATTTTTTGTGTACATCTATGTAGCCAAATGTGAAATAACTGAGAGGATGCACCGTAATACAGATTGACACATCCTTAGACCACCATCGGTCGTATCATCAAAACTTGCACCAGCCCTATGGTAGGTGGTTTTTCTGTCCGTGTATGGCCTCATAAAGCAGCGGTCTATCATCCACTTTCACAAATACACCCATAAGACGGACTAACTCTGTACATGCACCAAGATACCTTTCTGGTCACCGCCCCTTACATTTTCAATACACTTCTCCCTACGTGCACCTGAAATGAACAAATAGGACTTTGTATAGAGACAATCGGGATGCACGCACAGTAGCAATAAAAAAAAAAAAAAAACATACAATTACTACGCTACATCAGACATTGATACCTAAGATTCAGCCCCTCAGTCCTTTTGTCTGTATCACGGAGGGTTAACTCCCTTAAGAGCCAGAACAATTTGCTTTGACGTTTGCCAATCAAAAACGCAGAGAAGTAGCCATCAGTGAAAAATTAGAAATTCTGCACTTTAAAAAGGAAAGTTATGGTAAACTTACCTTTGTTAATGCTCATTCTTCGGGGTCCACAGGAAATACATCAGGGTTGTAGTTGGTTGATTAGGTCTGGCCATGAAACAGTTTAGCTTTCAAATATCTCAGGATGCCTCGGTCCTTACCCATATAACCCCACCTTCATGCTCAGGCAGGCCAGCTTTTTTAACAAGCCCAAAGCAGGAGCAGGATAGGAGAAAAGGAAGATAATGTGCATCTGGAAAGTATTCACAGTGCTTCACTTTCTGCTGCGGGGTACACTGGGCTCCACAAGTCTGGACAATGGGGTGTAGAGTAGGATCTTGATCCGAGGCACCAACAGGCTCAAAGATTTGACTGTTCCCAGAATGCACAGCGCCGCCTCCTATATCACCCCGCCTCCCAGTACAGGAGCTCAGTTTGTCAGTTGGTGCTGCAGTAAGCAGGCACTTAACAGAGGGGCTGCTCCAAGCAGCCCTGAGAAAAGCTTTGTATGAGGTAAAAAGTGAAGACTTCAAGGGCAGCAGCGGTGGTAAATGTCTTGCGACATTCACTGCTGCAGCGGTGCTGTACACTCCCGAGCCCTGGTTGCCGGGTACCTACAGCGGAGGCTCCGATTTTCTTCATGTTAGACACACACGGCTGGGGCTCTCCAGGGTCGCG
The DNA here is from genome assembly GCF_028390025.1 of Pseudophryne corroboree. Taxonomy (NCBI): domain Eukaryota; kingdom Metazoa; phylum Chordata; class Amphibia; order Anura; family Myobatrachidae; genus Pseudophryne; species Pseudophryne corroboree. Next base: position 404,123,117 of record NC_086446.1, read on the forward strand.
TGGCCGCGCTTTGGGAGGTGGTAAGTGGGTCCCGCTCGTGGGACCCGGTCTTTATCGCGATCCGGCATGGTCAGTGGGAGGCGGGTTGCGCGCGCTGGCGGTGGACACTGTGGATACAGGCGATCCCACTAGATCACCAGGGCATGGGCACAGGTCAGGTTTTCTCTTAAAACCGATTTTAATATCGCCCACAGTACCCGGTGGTTTTGCCAGCAAATGGGATAAGGCTTAGACCTGAAGCCCCTCCCCAAGCCCCAGGGCGCCATTTCCAGCAAGTGTTCCCGCCCTGGAGCTGTATCTCTGTCTTTTCCTCAAACCCTGTCAGTGTCTGCGGCGCCATTACTCCTCAGCTCACTGTTCCTGGGACTGCTTGGGCAAATCCTCCTATGTAAAGCCGCCTGGTTGTCAGCGCTGTGACTTTACATAACACTTAAGTATACTACCTGCCTTTTTAGTCAGTGTTAGTAAGAGAGTGCATTTAGTCAGGGGTTTATAGTACAATTACCCTGTGATATACATCCAGTTTCTTACTGTGTAGTGTTATATCTATTGACTATATAGCTGTGTAAGCTAGTCCAGTGCAGTATTATTGTCTGTAATAACCTCTGCATTGTACAAACTGTGACTATTTGTGTGTGCATTGATAGCTGAGTGGTGTCTATCTCGTGTCTTTCACTCAACTTGCTATCCCTATATTCTATAACCTGAGGGGGCTTGGTGCGTCAGGTGTTATTTAATATAGGATTTTCACAAAGATATACTGTATTACGTATTTTTCTCTGTGATTTAGTCACCATATCTCTCCTTTATCTCTGCTGGTGCTGACTACACTGCGCAGGGGTTTGGGTTTAGGGATATAGTGCTGCTAATAATTGTACTGTGTTACCTCATACTGCAAGTTATATCATGTCTGCTTCTGAGGGTAACGGTTCTGGGGCGGAACACACTGCTGGTGTTGCTGAAGCCACAGGCACATATGGGGAGAATATAGCAGCTGTGGGCTCTGGTTCTGGGGGCTCCTTGCCCCCCAGTGGGACTGTGGCAACGGAGGCACATACTGACCCTCCGTGGGCCGCTTTTTCCACACTTCTGCATATGCTAGTTCATAAACTAACACCCCCTATGGGACCCCCAATGCCGGTACAACCGTATGTGGTCCCTGCAGCTAACCTGCCGTGGGCGGACGATTTATCTGCTCAATTAAAGAAGTTGAACCAGTCCCTGACTACTAAAAAGTCTGACCATCGCTCGCCTAAATCAAAGAGGTCCTCTAAGCGAGCGCTCGTCTCCTCACAATCCACTGCTGTCACTGACACCTCGTCTGATGAAGACAGCACATACACTGACCCCACAGGTTCTGACTCAGATACGGCTGATGGGGAGGGTAGTTCACATGTGGATGTTCCTGATCTTTTGGAGGCTATTAAGTTAATTCTGCAGATTACGGATGATCCCGAGCCATCCGTTCCTCCTAATAAACCAGATAGGTTCAAGCGTCAGAAGGTGATTAAACAAGTTTTACCTCACTCTGTCCACCTAGTGGATATACGTCAGAAACCCTGGCAAAGCCCGGGTACGAAGTTTGTGCCTCAAAAGAAGATGCTGGCTCGCTATCCCCTCGCGCCAGAGCTGTCTAAGAATTGGGAAACGCCGCCTCCAGTAGACTCACATGTGGCTAGGATGGTGGTTTCCTCAGCTCTACCTGTCACTACCGTCACGTCTCTAAAAGAGCCTCTGGATAAACGTGTCGAGGGTTGTCTAAAAGCGATTTACACCCCAACGGGTGCTGCACAAAGGCCCACTATTGCAGCTACATGGGCGGCAGAGGCTATTGAAGCATGGGCCTTGGAGTTAGAAGCTGAAATCTCCTCTGACCATGCTAGACAATGCTTGTCATATATTGTCACAGCTTCTCGCTATATTAAAGAGGCGGCTTCTGATGCCGGTATCCTAGCAGCCAAGGCCTCTACTACGTCAGTCCTGGCTCGCAGGATATTGTGGCTGAGATCCTGGTCTGTGGATCTGGACTCTAGAAAAACCCTGGAGGTACTCCCTTTCAAGGGAGATATTCTGTTTGGGGAGGACTTATATAAGATAGTGGCTGACTTGGCTACTGCCAAAACTGCATGTCTGCCTAATACAGCTCCTTCTGTGTCGAAGGCCAAAGGCACATCCTTTCGTCCTTCAGGTAAAGCAAAAGGTCAGGCGTACCATAAGCAGGCCCGCACTTCCAAACCTGGTAAGCCGAAGCCCAAAAGAGCCTGGGCTGTCCGTCAGCCAGTAGCCAAGACCGATAAGCCTGCTGCATGACGGGGCGGGCCTCCCCCTGGGGGATCCCAGGGTGGGGGGCCGGCTTCTAGGGTATACCCAGGAATGGTTGAAGACCACTTCAGATGCCTGGGTACGGGAAGTCGTCACTCGAGGTTACGCCATAGCCTTCAAAAACCGACCCCCTCATCGATTTGGCCAGACAGACGTCCCCGTCGGACCAGACAAAGGCAAACACTCTGCATTCGGTGGTACAGACCCTCCTGGATACAGGAGTCGTAGTACAGGTGCCTCTTGCTCAGAGGGGCCGGGGGTACTATTCTCCGCTGTTTCTAGTCCCGAAACTGAATGGGTCCTCCCGGCCCATTCTCAACCTCAAGGCACTGAACAAGTTTGTGAAGGTTTCCAAGTTCCGTATGGAAACCCTTCGCTCTATAGTTCTGGCCTTGGAACCTGGGGACTACATGGTCTCCCTGGACATGCAGGATGCTTACCTGCATATTCCTATAGCAGAGTCACATCAACAATACCTGAGGTTCGCTATTGGCAACCTCCATTACCAGTTTCGGGCGTTACCTTTTGGTTTAACAACGGCTCCGCGAGTCTTCACCAAAGTTATGGCGGTGATGACAGTGGTACTCCGCCGTCAAGGGGTCAGGATACTGCCGTATCTGGACTTGTTAATCCTGGCAAATTCCCCAGATCTTCTCCTGCGCCACCTGGATATGACGGTCCGGTTTCTACAAGCCCAAGTTTGGCTCATCAACTGGAAGAAATCCTCCCTGGTCCCTGCTCAGAGCATGCATCTGGGAGTGCTGTTGGACACTCACAACCAGAGGTTGTTCTCATCTCAGGAGAAAGTCCTGAAACTTCAGGACAGGATTCGTTGCTTCCTTTCTCGTCCGCAAGTGTCGATACATTCGGCAATGCAGGTGCTGGGCCTCATGGTATCAGCATTCGACATGGTGGAGTATGCTCAATTCCATTCTCGCCCCCTCCAGAAGCTGATTCTAGCCAAGTGGGACAGCCTGCCTCACCGGATCAGGTCTCAAATTATCTCTTTTGACTCCGGAGGTCCGTCTGTCTCTGCTCTGGTGGCTCCAGGACCGACAATTGTGCAGAGGCCGTCCCTTCTGGATATCCAACTGGGTCCTGTTGACGACAGATGCCAGTCTAAGAGGTTGGGGCGCGGTGCTGGAGCAGCACTCCTTGCAGGGTCGGTGGACCAAGGAGGAATCTCTCCTCTCGATCAACATTCTGGAATTGCGGGCGGTCTTCAGTGCGTTGAACCTAGCCCAGCATTTGATTCAGAACTGTCCTGTTCAAGTACAGTCGGACAACGCCACCACAGTGGCTTACATAAATAATCAAGGCGGCACTTGAAGCCATTTGGCAATGATGGAAGCCTCACGGATTCTACGTTGGGCAGAACGCCATCTACTGGCAATATCTGCAATATTCATTCCGGGAGTCCTGAATTGGGAAGCGGACTTTCTCAGTCGTCAGGACGTGCATGCCGGCGAGTGGGGCCTCCATCCAGAAGTGTGTCAACTCCTCGTGGAAAGGTGGGGTCTTCCAGATGTGGATCTGATGGCGTCTCGACACAATCACAAGGTTCCGGTCTTCGGAGCAAGGACAAGGGATCCTCAAGCAGCATTCGTAGATGCGCTGGCAGTGCCGTGGAGGTTTCGGCTGCCGTATGTGTTCCCTCCGGTGTCACTCCTGCCCAGGGTAATTCGGAAGTTCATGCAAGAAAAAGGAAATCTGCTTCTCATAGCTCCGGCGTGGCCCAGACGGCACTGGTTCTCAGACCTGCAAGGCCTATCGTCAGAGCGTCCACTTCTACCTCCACAACGCCCAGACCTCCTCGTTCAGGGCCCCTGTGTCTACCAGGACCTAGCCCGGCTGTCTTTGACGGCGTGGCTCTTGAAGCTTCCGTCTTAAGAGCTAAGGGTTTTTCTGAAGAGGTCATTAAAACTATGTTGCGGGCCCGGAAACCTGCTTCTGCTCGGATTTACCATTGGGTCTGGCATTCCTACTTTGTTTGGTGCGCATCTAACCATTATGACGCTTCCAAGTTTAGTACAGCCAAACTTTTGGCTTTTCTACAGCAGGGCCTAGATTTAGGCCTGCGTCTGGCCTCCCTCAAGGTTCATATTTCTGCCTTGTCGGTGTGGTTTCAGAGAAAAATTGCGACTTTACCTGATGTTCATACTTTCACTCAGGGTGTGTTGCGTATCCAACCTCCCTATGTCCCGCCTGTGGCTCCTTGGGACTTGTCGGTGGTTTTGGAGGCGTTGCAGGAGCCTCCATTTGAACCTCTTGGTTCAGCTGACCTTAAGTGGCTTTCCCTTAAGGTGGTGTTCTTGCTGGCTATTGCTTCTGCTAGAAGAGTGTCAGATTTGGGTGCCTTGTCTTGTAGTTCCCCATATCTGATTTTTCACCGTGACCAGGTGGGTTCTTAGGACTCGTCCCGGATATTTACCTAAAGGTGGTTTCTTCGTTCCACCTTAATCAGGAGATTGTGGTTCCAGCTTTTGTCTCTCCTGATTTGTCTCCCAAAGAGCGGTCTTTGGATGTGGTACGGGCTCTCCGTATCTATGTGAAGAGAACTGCTTCTATTCAAAAGTCTGATTCTCTCTTTGTTTTGATTTCACAAACGTGGCTGGCCTGCTCACAAGCAGACCCTGGCCAGGTGGATTAGAATGGTGATTGCGCATGCTTATGTGAAGACTGGTCTGTCAGCTCCTGTTCACATTACGGCCCATTCTACTCGGTCTGTTGGACCTTCTTGGGCGGCCCAACGTCGTGCGACTCTTGATCAATTGTGCAAGGCGGCTACGTGGTCCTCCGGGAACACGTTCATAAGGTTCTATGCCTTCGATACTGCCGCTTCCAAGGATGCTTCCTTTGGACGCCGGGTTCTTGTGCATGCTACAGTGCGTCCCCTCCCATAAGGAACTGCTTTAGGACATCCCCATTGTCCAGACTTGTGGAGCCCAGTGTACCCAGCAGCAGAAAACTAGTTTTATGGTAAGAACTTACCATCTTTCTGCGAGGTACACTGGGCTCCACAAGGCTCCCACCCTGACGCACTTAGCTTCTTTGGGTTGATATGGCATTAGCCGCTGACACTTCTCTAGTCGTGAGAGTGTGGTGTATGTGGCTACTAACCGTTGTCGTCTCTTTTCCTGCTACTGCATTGGGCTGGTTAACTAAACTGAGCTCCTGTGCTGGTAGGCGGGGTGATATAGGAGGCGGCGCTGTGCATTCTGGGAACAGTCAAAGCTTTGAGCCTCTTGGTGCCTCGGATCAAGATACTACTCTACACCCCATTGTCCAGACTTGTGGAGCCCAGTGTACCTCGCAGAAAGAGTTTTAACAAGGGTAAGTTCTTACCATAAAACTTGTTTTTTTTCACGTTATGTTACAGCCTTATTCCAAACCGGAATAAATTAATTTTCTCTGACGTCCTAGTGGATGCTGGGAACTCTGTAAGGACCATGGGGAATAGCGGCTCCGCAGGAGACTGGGCACAAAAGTAAAGCTTTAGGACTACCTGGTGTGCACTGGCTCCTCCCCCTATGACCCTCCTCCAAGCCTCAGTTAGATTTTTGTGCCCGGCCGAGAAGGGTGCATTCTAGGAGGCTCTCCTGAGTTTCTTAGTGAAAAGTTTAGTTTTAGGTTTTTTATTTTCAGTGAGACCTGCTGGCAACAGGCTCACTGCATCGAGGGACTAAGGGGAGAAGAAGCGAACCTGCCTGCTTGCAGCCAGCTTGGGCTTCTTGGCTACTGGACACCATTAGCTCCAGAGGGACCGAACACAGGCCCAGCCTCGAAGTCCGGTCCCAGAGCCGCGCCGCCGGCCCCCTTACAGAGCCAGATGCAAGAAGAGGTCCGGAAAATCGGCGGCAGAAGACATCAGTCTTCACCAAGGTAGCGCACAGCACTGCAGCTGTGCGCCATTGCTCCTCAGGCACACTTCACACTCCGGTCACTGAGGGTGCAGGGCGCTGGGGGCGCCCTGAGCAGCAATAGAAACACCTTGGCTGGCGAAAATACATCACATATAACCCCCAGGGCTATATGGATGTATTTTAACCCCTGCCAGAATACAGCAAAAAGCGGGAGAAAAGTCCGCCGAGAAGGGGGCGGAGCCTATCTCCTCAGCACACGGGCGCCATTTTCCCTCACAGCTCCGCTGGAAGGACGTCTCCCTGACTCTCCCCTGCAGTCCTGCACTACAGAAAAGGGTAAAACAAGAGAGGGGGGCACTAATTAGGCGCAGTATAAATAAAACAGCAGCTATAAGGGGAAAAGCACTTCTATAAGGTTATCCCTGTATATATATAGCGCTCTGGTGTGTGCTGGCATACTCTCCCTCTGTCTTCCCAAAGGGCTAGTGGGGTCCTGTCCTCTATCAGAGCATTCCCTGTGTGTGTGCTGTGTCGGTACGATTGTGTCGACACGTATGAGGAGGAAAATGGTGTGGAGGCAGAGCAATTGCCTGTAATGGAGATGTCACCCCCTAGGGAGTCGACACCTGAGTGGCTGAGCTTATGGAAGGAATTACGTGACAGTGTCAGCTCTTTACAAAAGACGGTTGATGACATGAGACAGCTGGCTACTCAGCTCGTGCCTGTCTAGGCGTCTCAAAAGCCATCAGATGGCAGATACAGACGCCGACATGGATACTGACTCCAGTGTCGACAATGAAGAGACGAATGTGACTTCCAGTAGGGCCACACGTTACATGATTGATGCTATGAAAAATGTTTTACATATTTCTGATAATACAAGTACCACTAAAAATAAGAATTTACTTACCGATAATTCTATTTCTCGTAGTCCGTAGTGGTTGCTGGGTACTCCGTAAGGACCATGGGGAATAGCGGCTCCGCAGGAGACTGGGCACAAAAGTAAAAGCTTTAGGACTACCTGGTGTGCACTGGCTCCTCCCCCTATGACCCTCCTCCAAGCCTCAGTTAGGATACTGTGCCCGGACGAGCGTACACAATAAGGAAGGATATTGAATCCCGGGTAAGACTCATACCAGCCACACCAATCACACCGTACAACCTGTGATCTGAACCCAGTTAACAGCATGATAACAGAGGAGCCTCTGAAAAGATGGCTCACAACAATAATAACCCGATTTTTGTAACAATAACTATGTACAAGTATTGCAGACAATCCGCACTTGGGATGGGCGCCCAGCATCCACTACGGACTACGAGAAATAGAATTATCTGTAAGTAAATTCTTATTTTCTCTGACGTCCTAGTGGATGCTGGGAACTCCGTAAGGACCATGGGGATTATACCAAAGCTCCCAAACGGGCGGGAGAGTGCGGATGACACTGCAGCACCGAATGAGAGAACTCCAGGTCCTCCTCAGCCAGGGTATCAAATTTGTAGAATTTAGCAAACGTGTTTGCCCCTGACCAAGTAGCTGCTCGGCAAAGTTGTAAAGCCGAGACCCCTCGGGCAGCCGCCCAAGATGAGCCCACTTTCCTTGTGGAATGGGCTTTTACAGATTTTGGCTGTGGCAGGCCTGCCACAGAATGTGCAAGCTGAATTGTACTACAAATCCAACGAGCAATAGTCTGCTTAGAAGCAGGAGCACCCAGCTTGTTGGGTGCATACAGGATAAACAGCGAGTCAGATTTTCTGACTCCAGCCGTCCTGGAAACATATATTTTCAGGGCCCTGACTACGTCCAGCAACTTGGAATCCTCCAAGTCCCTAGTAGCCGCAGGCACCACAATAGGCTGGTTCAAGTGAAATGCTGAAACCACCTTAGGGAGAAATGGAGGACGAGTCCTCAATTCTGCCCTGTCCGTATGAAAAATTAGGTAAGGGCTTTTATAGGATAAAGCCGCCAATTCTGAGACACGCCTGGCTGAAGCCAGGGCTAACAGAATTACCACCTTCCATGTGAGATATTTTAAGTCCACAGTGGAAAGTGGTTCAAAGCAATGTGATTTTAGGAATCCCAAAACGACATTGAGATCCCAAGGTGCCACTGGAGGCACAAAAGGAGGTTGTATATGCAGTACCCCCTTGACAAACGTCTGTACTTCAGGAACTGAAGCCAGTTCTTTTTGGAAGAAAATCGACAGGGCCGAAATTTGAACCTTAATGGACCCTAATTTTAGGCCCATAGACAGTCCTGTTTGCAGGAAACGACCCAGTTGAAATTCCTCTGTAGGGGCCTTCCTGGCCTCGCACCACGCAACATATTTACGCCAAATACGGTGATAATGTTGTACGGTTACATCCTTCCTGGCTTTGATCAGGGTAGGGATGACTTCATCCGGAATGCCTTTTTCCTTCAGGATCCGGCGTTCAACCGCCATGCCGTCAAACGCAGCCACGGTAAGTCTTGGAACAGACAGGGTCCCTGCTGGAGCAGGTCCTTTCTTAGAGGTAGAGGCCACGGGTCCTCTGTGAGCATCTCTTGAAGTTCCGGGTACCAAGTCCTTCTTGGCCAATCCGGAGCCACGAGTATAGTCCTTACTCCTCTCCTTCTTATGATCCTCAGTACCTTGGGTATGAGAGGCAGAGGAGGGAACACATACACTGACTGGTACACCCATGGTGTTACCAGAGCGTCCACAGCTATTGCCTGAGGGTCCCTCGACCTGGCGCAATACCTGTCTAGTTTTTTGTTGAGGCGGGACGCCATCATGTCCACCTTTGGTTTTTCCCAACGGTTCACAATCATGTGGAAGACTTCTGGGTGAAGTCCCCACTCCCCCGGGTGGAGGTCGTGTCTGCTGAGGAAGTCTGCTTCCCAGTTGTCCACTCCCGGAATGAACACTGCTGACAGTGCTATCACATGATTTTCTGCCCAGCGAAGAATCCTTGCAACTTCTGTCATTGCCCTCCTGCTTCTTGTGCCGCCCTGTCTGTTTACGTGGGCGACTGCCGTGATGTTGTCCGACTGGATCAGCACCGGCTGACCTTGAAGCAGAGGTCTTGCTAGGCTCAGAGCATTGTAGATGGCTCTTAGCTCCAGGATATTTATGTGAAGTGATGTCTCCAGGCTTGACCACAAGCCCTGGAAATTTCTTCCATGTGTGACTGCTCCCCAGCCTCTCAGGCTGGCATCCGTGGTCACCAGGACCCAGTCCTGAATGCCGAATCTGCGGCCCTCTAGAAGATGAGCACTCTGCAACCACCACAGGAGAGACACTCTTGTCCTTGGAGACAAGATTATCCGCTGATGCATCTGAAGATGCGACCCGGACCATTTGTCTAGCAGATCCCACTGGAAGGTTCTTGTGTGGAATCTGCCGAATGGGATTGCTTCGTAAGAAGCCACCATTTTTCCCAGAACCCTTGTGCATTGATGCACTGAGACTTGGTTTTAGGAGCTTTCTGACTAGTTCGGATAACTCCCTGGCTTTCTCCTCCGGGAGAAACACCTTTTTCTGGACTGTGTCCAGGATCATCCCTAGGAATAGAAGTCGTGTCGTCGGGATCAGCTGCGATTTTGGAATATTGAGAATCCAACCGTGCTGGCGCAGCACTATCTGAGATAGTGCTACCCCGACTTCCAACTGTTCCCTGGATCTTGCCCTTATCAGGAGATCGTCCAAGTAAGGGATAACTAAAACTCCCTTCCTTCGAAGGAGTATCATCATTTCGGCCATTACCTTGGTAAAGACCCGGGGTGCCGTGGACAATCCAAACGGCAGCGTCTGAAACTGATAGTGACAGTTCTGTACCACAAACCTGAGGTACCCTTGGTGAGAAGGGTAAATTGGGACGTGTAGGTAAGCATCTTTGATGTCCAGAGACACCATATAGTCCCCTTCTTCCAGGTTTGCAATCACTGCTCTGAGTGACTCCATCTTGAATTTGAACCTTTGTATGTAAGTGTTCAAGGATTTCAGGTTTAAAATTGGTCTCACCGAGCCGTCCGGCTTCGGTACCACAAATAGTGTGGAATAGTACCCCTTTGCCTGTTGTAGGAGGGGTACCTTGATTATCACCTGCTGGGAATACAGCTTGTGAATGGCTTCCAATACTGCCTCCCTGTCTGAGGGAGACGTCGGTAAAGCAGACTTTAGAAAACGGCGAGGGGGAGACGTCTCGAATTCCAATTTGTACCCCTGAGATACCACCTGAAGGATCCAGGGGTCCACTTGCGAGTGGGCCCACTGCGCACTGAACTTCTTGAGACGGACCCCCACCGTGCCTGAGTCCGCTTGTAAAGCCCCAGCGTCATGCTGAGGACTTTGCGGAGGCGGGAGAGGGCTTTTGTTCCTGGGAACTGGCTGTTTGTTGCAGCCTTTTTCCTCTCCCTCTGCCACGGGGCAGAAATGAGGCGCCTTTTGCCCGCTTGCCCTTATGGGGCCGAAAGGACTGCGCCTGATAGTATGGCGTCTTCTTATGTTGAGAAGCTACCTGGGGTAAAAATGTGGATTTTCCAGCAGTTGCCGTGGCTACCAGGTCTGATAGACTTACCCCAAATAACTCCTCCCCCTTATAAGGCAATACTTCCATGTGCCTTTTAGAATCCGCATCACCTGACCACTGCCGCGTCCATAAACCTCTTCTTGCAGAAATGGACAGCGCGCTAACTCTTGATGCCAGTCGGCAAATATCCCTCTGTGCATCACGCATATATAGAAATGCATCCTTCAAATGCTCTATAATCAATAATATACTGTCCCTATCAAGGGTATCAATATTTTCAGTCAGGGAATCCGACCACGCCAGGCCCGCACTTCACATCCAGGCTGAGGCTATTGCTGGTCGCAGTATAACACCCGTGTGAGAGTATATACATTTTAGGATATTCTCCAGCTTTCTATCGGCAGGTTCCTTTAGGGCGGCCGTATCAGGAGAGAGTAGTGCTACCTGTTTAGACAAGCGTGTGAGCGCTTTATCCACCCTATGGGGTGTTTCCCAACGTGCCCTATCCTCTGGCGGGAAAGGGTACGATGCCAATAACCTTTTAGGAATTATCAGTTTTTTATCGGGGGAAACCCACGCCTCATCACACACTTCATTTAATTCCTCGGATACAGGAAAAACTACAGGCAGTTTTTTCTCACCAAACATAATACCCTTCTTAGTGGTACTTGTATTATCAGATATATGCAATACATTTTTCATTGCTTCAATCATGTAACGTGTGGCCCTAGTGGAAGTCACGTTTGTCTCCTCATCATCGACACTGGAGTCAGTATCCGTGTCTGTGTCTGCCATTTGAGGTAACGGGCGTTTTAAAGCCCCTGATGGCGTTTGAGACCCCTGGACAGGCACAAGCCGATTAGCCGGCTGTCTCATGTCGTCAACTGTCTGTCGTAAGGAGCTGACACTGTCACGCAGTTCCTTCCACAAGCTCATCCACTCAGGTGTCGACTCCCTAGGGGGTGACAACTGTATAATAGGCAATTGCTCCGCTTCCATCTCATTTTCCTCCTCAAACATGTCGACACACAGGGAATGCTCTGATAGAGGACAGGACCCCACTAGCCCTTTGGGGAGACAGAGGGAGAGTATGCCAGCACACACCAGAGCGCTATATATATATACAGGAATACCACTATCAAGTGTGCTTTTCCTTTATAGCTGCTGTTAATATAAACCTGCGCCAAATTAGTGCCCCCCCTCTCTTTTTTACCCTTTTCTGTAGTGCAGGACTGCAGGGGAGAGTCAGGGAGACGTCCTTCCAGCGGAGCTGTGATGGAAAATGGCGCCCGTGTGCTGAGGAGATAGGCTCCGCCCCCTTCTCGGCGGCCTTTTCTCCCGCTTTTTTGGTAATTCTGGCAGGGGTTAAAATACACCCATATAGCCCTGGGGGTTATATGTGGTGTATTTATGCCAGCCAAGGTGTTTTACATTGCTGCTCAGGGCGCCCCCCCCCTAGCGCCCTGCACCCTCAGTGACCGGAGTGTGAAGTGTGCCTGAGTAACAATGGCGCACAGCTGCAGTGCTGTGCGCTACCTTGTTGAAGACTGATGTCTTCTGCCGCCGATTTTTCCGGACCTTTTCTTGCTTCTGGCTCTGTAAGGGGGCCGGCGGCGCGGCTCCGGGACCGAGCTCCGAGGCTGGGCCAGTGTTAGGTCCCTCTGGAGCTAATGGTGTCCAGTAGCCTAAGAAGCCCAATCCACTCTGCACGCAGGTGAGTTCGCTTCTTCTCCCCTTAGTCCCTCGATGCAGTGAGCCTGTTGCCAGCAGGTCTCACTGAAAATAAAAAACCTAAAACTAAACTTTTCACTAAGAAGCTCAGGAGAGCCCCTAGTGTGCACCCTTCTCGGCCGGGCACAAAAATCTAACTGAGGCTTGGAGGAGGGTCATAGGGGGAGGAGCCAGTGCACACCAGGTAGTCCTAAAGCTTTTACTTTTGTGCCCAGTCTCCTGCGGAGCCGCTATTCCCCATGGTCCTTACGGAGTTCCCAGCATCCACTAGGATGTCAGAGAAAAGGGTATTATGTTTGGTGAGAAAAAACTGCCTGTAGTTTTTCCTGCATCTGAGGAATTAAATGAAGTGTGTGATGAAGCGTGGGTTTCCCCCGATAAAAAACTGATAATTCCTAAAAGGTTATTAGCATCATATCCCTTCCCGCCAAAGGACAGGGCACGTTGGGAAACACCCCCTAAGGTGGATAAAGCGCTCACACGTTTGTCAAAACAGGTGGCATTACCGTCTCCTGATACGGCCGCCCTTAAGGAACCTGCTGACAGAAAGCAGGAGAATATCCTAAAATGTATATACACTCACACGGGTGTTATACTGCGACCAGCAATCGCCTCAGCCTGGATGTGCAGTGCTGGGGTGGCTTGGTCGGATTCCCTGACTGACAATATTGATACCCTAGATAGGAACAGTATATTACTGACTATAGAGCATTTGAAAGATGCATTTCTATATATGCGTGATGCACAGAGGGATATTTGCCGACTGGCATCAAGAGTAAGTGCGCTGTCCATTTCTGCCAGAAGAGGGTTATGGACGAGGCAGTGGTCAGGTGATGCTGATTCCAAAAGGCATATGGAAGTATTGCCTTACAAAAGGGAGGCGTTATTTGGGGTAGGTCTATCAGACCTGGTGGCCACGGCAACTGCTGGGAAATCCACATTTTTACCCCAGGTAGCCTCTCAACATAAGAAGACGTCGTATTATCAGGCGCAGTCCTTTCGGCCCCATAAGGGCAAGCGGGCAAAAGGCTCCTCATTTCTGCCCCGTGGCAGAGAGAGAGGAAAAAGGCTGCAGCAAACAGCCAGTTCCCAGGAACAGAAGCCCTCTCCCGTTTCTGCCAAGTCCTCAGCATGACGCTGGGGCTTTACAAGCGGACTCAGGCACTCCCCTAAAGTCTGCTTTACCGACGTCTCCCTCCGACAGGGAGGCGGTATTGGAAGCCATTCACAAGCTGTATTCCCAGCAGGTGATAATCAAGATACCCCTCCTGCAACAGGGACAGGGGTATTATTCCACGCTGTTTGTGGTACCGAAGCCGGACGGCTCGGTGAGACCTATTTTAAATCTGAAATCCTTGAACACTTACATACACAGGTTCAAATTCAAGATGGAGTCACTCAGAGCGGTGATTGCGAACTTGGAAGAAGGGGATTATATGGTGTCTTTGGACATCAAGGAGGCTTACCTCCATGTCCCAATTTACCCTTCTCACCAAGGATACCTCAGGTTTGTGGTACAGAACTGTCACTATCAGTTTCAGACGCTGCCGTTTGGTTTGTCCACGGCACCCCGGGTCTTTACCAAGGTAATGGCCGAAATGATGATACTCCTTCGAAGGAAGGGAGTTTTAGTTATCCCGTACTTGGACGATCTCCTGATAAGGGCAAGATCCAGGTAACAATTGGTAGTCGGGGTAGCACTATCTCAAGTAGTGTTGCGGCAGCACGGTTGGATTCTCAATATTCCAAAATCGCAGCTGATCCCGACGACACGTCTACTATTCCTAGGGATGATCCTGGACACAGTCCAGAAAAAGGTGTTTCTCCCGGAGGAGAAAGCCAGGGAGTTATCCGAACTAGTCAGAAACCTCCTAAAACCAGGCCAAGTGTCAGTGCATCAATGCACAAGGGTCCTGGGAAAAATGGTGGCTTCCTACGAAGCAATCCCTTTCGGCAGATTCCACGCAAGAACTTTCCAGTGGGACCTGCTGGACAAATGGTCCGGATCGCATCTTCAGATGCATCAGCGGATAACCCTGTCACCAAAGACAAGGGTGTCTCTCCTGTGGTGGTTGCAGAGTGCTCATCTTCTAGAGGGCCGCAGATTCGGCATTCAGGACTGGGTCCTGGTGACCACGGATGCCAGCCTGCGAGGCTGGGGAGCAGTCACACAGGGAAGAAATTTCCAGGGCTTGTGGTCAAGCCTGGAAACATCACTTCACATAAATATCCTGGAGCTGAGGGCCATTTACAATGCCCTAAGCCAAGCAAGACCTCTGCTTCAAGGTCAGCCGGTGCTGATCCAGTCGGACAACATCACGGCAGTCGCCTACGTGAACAGACAGGGCGGCACAAGAAGCAGGAGGGCAATGGCAGAAGCTGCAAGGATTCTTCGCTGAGCGGAAAATCATGTGATAGCACTGTCAGCAGTGTTCATTCCGGGAGTGGACAACTGGGAAGCAGACTTCCTCAGCAGGCACGACCTCCACCCGGGAGAGTGGGGACTTCACCCAGAAGTCTTCCACATGATTGTAAACCGTTGGAAAAAACCAAAGGTGGACATGATGGCGTCCCGCCTCAACAAAAAATTGGACAGGTATTGCGCCAGGTCAAGGGACCCTCAGGCAATAGCTGTGGACGCTCTGGTAACACCATGGGTGTACCAGTCAGTGTATGTGTTTCCCTCCTCTGCCTCTCATACCCAAGGTACTGAGAATTATAAGACGGAGAGGAGTAAGAACTATACTCGTGGCTCCGGATTGGCCAAGAAGGACTTGGTACCCGGAACTTCAAGAGATGCTCACAGAGGACCCGTGGCCTCTACCTCTAAGAAGGGACCTGCTCCAGCAAGGACCCTATCTGTTCCAAGACTTACCGCGGCTGCGTTTGACGGCATGGCGGTTGAACGCCGGATCCTGAAGGAAAAAGGCATTCCGGAAGAAGTCATTCCTACCCTGATCAAAGCCAGGAAGGATGTGACCGCAAAGCATTATCACCGCATTTGGCGGAAATATGTTGCGTGGTGCGAGGCCAGGAAGGCCCCAACGGAGGAATTTCAACTGGGTCGATTCCTGCATTTCCTGCAAACAGGAGTGTCTATGGGCCTAAAATTAGGATCCATTAAGGTTCAGATTTCGGCCCTGTCGATTTTCTTCCAGAAAGAACTGGCTTCAGTTCCTGAAGTTCAGACGTTTGTCAAGGGGGTGCTGCATATACAGCCTCCTTTTGTGCCTCCAGTGGCACCTTGGGATCTCAATGTAGTTTTGGGGTTCCTAAAATCACATTGGTTTGAACCGCTTAAATCTGTGGATTTGAAATATCTCACATGGAAAGCAAAACAGAATGTAAGTTGCTCATATCAATTTGACAATATACTTCAGGTGCTTGAAAGGGAGGGGTAATTCTAAGCAAGAAACAGGATGGGGATTAACCCCTGGTGCCCCCCAGCACACCAAACTATATGGGTAACATGACTTGAAAACCTACATATAATAGAAATCCAGAGGTCTTCGTTACATATATCTGCAGAAATATGGCAAAGCCACCAGGCCTCGACAAGGCTCCTCTGATGCTGGTGGTCCTAAATCTAATACTATATCTGGGCCTGGGGTGCAGAACCCCACAAATCGGCACAGGCCAGCCACCCCAGGGCAGCACACATGTGAGAAGGTAAAGTGTTAGTATGTGTTAAAGGGAACGCTAAATCTGTATACAAAAAGTGACACACTAGTGACAGTGTAATTAAAAGACCTAAAGGATTAATAACAGTGTTAAGGGGGGTGCTAAATAAATATTATAGTGTGCTACCCCACAGTAGCCCAGCCACTCCAATCAGGGGGAACCGCACCCCAGACCCATCTCCAGTACCAATAATAATAATAATAATAATAATAATAATAGCCCTTCTGGGTCATACTAAATATAGTGCCACATGATAATGGCACCTAACAGATATATCCAAATTGAGAGCTAACTTACCTGGAGCCACCCCTGGGATCTCCATGTGGCACTGTAGGAGCCAGCATGCCCTCCAAACACTGGTCCCATCTATGCCTCTCATACTAGCAAAACAGAATGTAAGTTGCTCATATCAATTTGACAATATACTTCAGGTGCTTGAAAGGGAGGGGTAATTCTAAGCAAGAAACAGGATGGGGATTAACCCCTGGTGCCCCCCAGCACACCAAACTATATGGGTAACATGACTTGAAAACCTACATATAATATGGTCATGCTGTTGGCCCTGGCTTCGGCCAGGCGCGTGTCAGAATTGGCGGCTTTATCTTATAAAAGCCCTTACCTGATTTTTCATACGGACAGGGCAGAATTGAGGACTCGTCCACAATTTCTCCCTAAGGTGGTTTCAGCGTTTCACCTGAACCAGCCTATTGTGGTACCTGCGGCTACTAGGGACTTGGAGGACTCCAAGTTGCTGGACGTTGTCAGGGCCCTGAAAATATATGTTTCCAGGACGGCTGGAGTCAGAAAATCTGACTCCCTGTTTATCCTGTATGCACCCAACAAGCTGGGTGCTCCTGCTTCTAAGCAGACTATTGCTCGTTGGATTTGTAGTACAATTCAGCTTGCACATTCTGTGGCAGGCCTGCCACAGCCAAAATCTGTAAAAGCCCATTCCACAAGGAAGGTGGGCTCATCTTGGGCGGCTGCCCGAGGGGTCTCGGCTTTACAACTTTGCCGAGCAGCTACTTGGTCAGGGGCAAATACGTTTGCTAAATTCTACAAATTTGATACCCTGGCTGAGGAGGACCTGGAGTTCTCTCATTCGGTGCTGCAGAGTCATCCGCACTCTCCCGCCCGTTTGGGAGCTTTGGTATAATCCCCATGGTCCTTACGGAGTTCCCAGCATCCACTAGGACGTCAGAGAAAATATGAATTTACTTACCGATAATTCTATTTCTCGTAATCCGTAGTGGATGCTGGGCACCCATCCCAAGTGCGGATTGTCTGCAATACTTGTACATAGTTATTGTTAACTAAATCGGGTTATTGTTGTTGTGAGCCATCTTTCCAGAGGCTCCTCTGTTATCATGCTGTTAACTGGGTTCAGATCACAAGTTGTACGGTGTGATTGGTGTGGCTGGTATGAGTCTTACCCGGGATTCAAAATCCTTCCTTATTGTGTACGCTCGTCCGGGCACAGTATCCTAACTGAGGCTTGGAGGAGGGTCATAGGGGGAGGAGCCAGTGCACACCAGGTAGTCCTAAAGCTTTACTTTTGTGCCCAGTCTCCTGCGGAGCCGCTATTCCCCATGGTCCTTATGGAGTTCCCAGCATCCACTACAGACTACGAGAAATAGAATTATCGGTAAGTAAATTCTTATTTTCTCATACGTCCTAGAGGATGCTGGGGACAACATCAAGACCATGGGGTATAGACGGGATCCGCAGGAGACATGGGCACTCTAAAGACTTTTCATTGGGTGTGAACTGGCTCCTCCGTCTATGCCCCTCCTCCAGACCTCAGTTTTAGAAATGTGCCCAGACAGACTGGATGCACTCTGAGGAGCTCTACTGAGTTTCTCTGAAAAAACTTGTTAGGTTTTTTATTTTCATGGAGATCTGCTGGCATCAGATTCCCTGCTTCATGGGCCTGAGGGGGCAGAAGCAGAACCAACTTCCTAAAGAGTTTCATGGCTCTGCTTCTGGTTGACAGGACACCATTAGCTCCTGAAGGGTACTGAACGCTAGCCGTGTCTAGATGCTCACTCCCACAGCACGCCGTCACCCCCCTTCACAGCGAAGTCAGAAGACAGGTGAGTATAAGAAGAATGATCTATCAAGTGACGGCTGAGGTGAGGCGCGGCTGGCGGGAGCGCAGCGCACCATTGCTGCCCACATACAGGCACTGCAGGGTGCAGGGCGCGGGGGGGGGGGGGGGGGAGCCCTGGGCAAGAAAAATACCTCAAATTGGCTAAAAGGGGGGCATAAGTTGCCGCTGGCACAGCCCTTCCCCCGCCAGTATAAATATTACAGTGATTTTCTGAGTGTAAGGACGCGCCATTGCGGGGGCGGAGCTTCTTCCTCAGGCAGCCAGCACACTACTCAGCACCATTTTCTCTCTCTCCTCAGGCTGCAGAGAACACCCTGGTCCTCTCCTCCACTTCTGACAAGTACAGGGTGCTATTAAGGGGGGGCACAAAGCGATTGTGGTGCATTTAATAGTGTATATTACTATTTAAAAGCGCTGTTGGGCTTTGGACATACTGTGTTCACAGGCAATACTGACGCTGGGATTGTGAACTGGCTGCTCCTATCCTGTGTCCCTCTGACAGATTTTACTGTGGGTTTATCCCCAAAATAAGTCCCAGAGTGTCTGTGAGTGTGCTGTACATGTGTGAGGCATGTCTGAGGCAGAGAGTTCCTCCCCGGAGGAAGCCATTTTAGGGACACAGAGTTGTAATGTGGTGGCGCTACCGGCACACCAAGAGCCTGCATGGGTGAAAGAAATACGTGATAGTATGCATCTGATTAACCGTAGATTAGATAAGTCTGAATCGAAGGCTGCATACTGGAGAAAATCTGTGGAAGATGTGATTTTTCAGGATGCTGTTATTCCTTAAGCGGGCGGCCCCTCTGGGTCACATAAGAGACCATTTGCAAATGTTGTAAACATTGATACCGACACAGATTCTGACTCGTGTCGACGATAGTGAATCCAGAGAGATAGATCATAAATTGGCAAAAAGTATACAATATATGATTGTGGCTATAGGGACGTGTTGGAAGTTACAGAAACCACTCCTGTACCTCAGGAGAAGGCATATTTATGTAAGGAAAAGAAGTCCAAAGTCACGTTCCCTCCTTCACACAAACTAAATGCTCTGTTTGAAGGGATGTGGGTGAATCCTGATAAAAAAAATTGTATTCCCAAAAGGATTCACATAGCTTACCCTTTCCCGGCTGAGGACAGAAAAAGATGGGAGTCACCCCCTGTGTTAGACAGTGCACTTTCCAGGTTGACAAAGAAGGTAATTCTCCCTGCACCTGGCACGGCTTCTCTTAAAGAGCCGGCAGACCGCAAAATGGAAACGGCATTGAAATCCATTTATGTTACCAATGGTACACTGCTCAGGCCCACTATTGCCTGCGCATGGGTGAGTCGTGCTATTGAAATATGGTCAGAAAGCGTGTCATCAGAAATTGACACGATTGATAAAGATGAGATACTCCTTAAGTTAGGAAATATCAAGGATGCTGCCTACATGCTGGAAGCAATGAAGGATATTGGACTCTTGAGTTCACAAGCGTTGTGGATTCGCCAGTGGAACGCGGATGCGGATTCCAAAAGAAACATGGAGGCTCTCCCATATAAAGGTGTGGCCTTATTTGGCGATGGCCTGGATGCGTTAGTCTCGGCGGCTACCGCAAGTAAGTCGACATTTTTGCCCTCTGCGCCTGCAAAAAAAGACCTATCACCCGCAAATGCAGTCCTTTCAGCCCAATAAATACAAAAAGACGAGAGTTTCCCCCTTCTTTGCAGGTAGGGGGAAGGGGAAAGAAGCCCACAGTGGCTCCAGGTTCCCAAGAGCAGAAGTCTACCCCTAATTCTGCCAAATCCCCAGCATGACGCTGGAGCTCCCTTGCGGGAGGCCGCTCGGGTGGGAGCACGTCTCAAACTCTTCAGCCAGGATTGGATTCTGTCTGGCCTGGATCCCTGGGTGTTGCAAATAGTATCCCAGGGATACAAACTGGAGTTTTAAATCGACCTTGCCAGTTTCTCCACCAGAAAGAGAAGCAGTAACAGCGGCAATCCAAAAATTATGTCAAGACCAGGTCATAGTCCTGGTACCATTGTCACAACAAGGGCGGGTTTTTTTATTCAAGCCTCTTTGTTGTTCCGAAGCCGGACGGCTCGGTCAGACCGATCCTAAATCTAAAAGATCTGAATTGCTACCTAAAAAGGTTCAAGTTCAAGATGGAATCAATTCGGGCGGTGATTGCCAGTCTGGAGGAGGGGGACTACTTGGTGTCGGTGGACATAAAGGATGCTTACCTGCATGTTCCCATTTATCCTCCTCACCAGGCTTATCTGAGATTCGCGGTTCAGGATTGCCATTACCAATTCCAGACGTTACCTTTCGGTCTCTCCACGGCACCGAGGGTATTCACCAAGGCGATGGTGGAGATGATGGTCCTCCTTCGTCAGAAAGGAGTCAATATAATTCCTTATCTGGACGACCTCCTGATAAAGGCGAGATCCAGGGAGCAGTTGTTAGAAAACATATTACTCTGTCAATATTCCAACAACACGGGTGGATCACAAGGTTGTCTTTCCTCGGGATGATTCTGGACACAGAAGTTCAGAGAATATTTCTTCCGCTGGAAAAGGCTCTGGAAATCCAGAAAATGGTAAAACAGATATTGAAACCATCAAGTGTGTCGATCCATCAGTGCATTCGGTTGTTGGGGAAGATGGTGGCGGCCTACGAGGCCATACAGTTTGGCAGGTTCCATGCCAGAGTATTCCAGTGGGACCTGTTAGACAAGTGGTCGGGGTCACACCTACACATGCACAGAAAGATAATCCTGTCGTCAAAAACCAGGATTTCGCTCCTGTGGTGGTTGCACAGCTCTCACCTGCTTGAGGGACGCAGGTTCGGGATTCAGGACTGGGTCCTGGTAACCACGGATGCAAGTCTCCGAGGCTGGGGAGCAGTCTCTCAGGGAGAAAACTTCCAGGGACGTTGGTCACATCAGGAAGCCTGCCTTCACATAAACGTTCTGGAGCTAAGAGCCATTTACAACGGCCTTCAACAAGCGGTACATCTTCTTCAAGACCGTCCCGTGCAGATCCAGGCGGACAATGTAACAGCAGTCGCATACATAAACAGGCAGGGCGAAACGAAAAGCAGAGCGGCAATGGCAGAGGCAACAAAAATCCTCCGCTGGGCAGAAAAACATTTACAAGCTCTGTCGGCAATATTCATTCCGGGAGTAGACAACTAGGAAGCAGACTTCCTCAGCAGACACGATCTCCATCCAGGAGAGTGGGGCCTCCACCAAGAAGTCTTCGCTGAGGTGACAAGTCTTTGGGGAGTTCCTCAAATTGACATGATGGCGTCTCATCTCAACAAGAAGCTTCAGAGATACTGTTCCAGGTCGAGAGACCCTCAAGCATTAGCAGTGGATGCACTGGTGACCCAGTGGGTTTTTCAGTCAGTGTAT
Organism: Pseudophryne corroboree; assembly: GCF_028390025.1. NCBI lineage: Eukaryota > Metazoa > Chordata > Amphibia > Anura > Myobatrachidae > Pseudophryne > Pseudophryne corroboree. The sequence goes on from NC_086446.1 coordinate 404,144,728, forward strand.
GTCTTCGCTCCACTTCCGCTGATCCCAAAAGTACTCAGGATCATAAGAAAAACAAGGGTTTGAGCAATCTTCATTGCCCCAGACTGGCTAAGGAGGGCTTGGTACCCAGATCTTCAGCAGTTGCTCATAAAAGATCCTCGGCCTCTTCCTCCTCGAGAGGACCTGCTGCAGCAGGGGCCGTGCATGTACCAAGGCTTACTGCAGCTACCTTTGACAGCATGGCTGAGCGCCGTATCCTAGCCAGGAAGGGTATTGCCGAGGTCATCCCCACCCTTATATTCAGGCCAGAAAGGGAGTAACGTTGAAACATTACCACCGTATTTAGAGAAAATGTGTGTCTTGGTGTGAATCCAAGAAAGCTCCTACGGAAGAGTTTCACCTAGGACGTTTTCTCCATTTTTTGCAGGATGGTGTGGAGGCAGGCCTCCGAATGGGATCAATCAAGGTCCAGATTTTGGCCTCATCAATGTTCTTCCAAAAACAATTGGCCTCTCTTCCAGAGGTTCAGACCTTCGTGAAAGGGGTTCTGTACATCGAGCTTCCATTCGTGCCTCCAGTGGTCCATGGGACCTTAACGTGGTGTTGCAGTTTCTTCAATCGGATTGGTTTGAGCCTCTACAAAAGACAGAGTTGAAGTTTCTCACTTGGAAAGTGGTGATGCTTTTGGCTTTGGCATCCGCACGGCGGGTGTCTGAATTGGGGGCCTTGTCTCACAAGAGCCCTTACCTGATCTTCCATGAAGATAGGGCAGAGTTGAGGACTCAACAACATTTTCATCCGAAGGTGGTTTCATCTTTCCACATAAACCAACCTATTGTAGTGCCAGTAGTTACTGACACATTCACTGATTCAAAGTCTCTAGATGTGGTTAGAGCTTTGAAAATCTATGTTGCTAGAACGGCTCGTATACGGAAAACAGAGGCTCTGTTTGTCCTGTATGCTTACAACAAGATTGGCTGTCCTGCTTCCAAGCAGACTATTGGCACGTTGGATCAAAGATACAATTCAGCAAGCTCATACTATGGATGGATTGCCGTTACCGACGTTGGTAAAGGCCCACTCCACTAGGAAGGTGGGCTCATCCTGGGCGGCTGCCCGGGGGGTCTCGGCATTACAACTTTGCCAAGCAGCTACTTGGTCAGGGTCAAACACATTTGCTAAGTTCTACAAGTTTGACGCCTTGGCCGATGAAGACCTAAAGTTTGGTCAATCGGTGCTGCAGGGTCATCCGCACTCTCCCGCCCGTACTGGAGCTTTGGTATAGACCCCGTGGTCTTGATGTTGTCCCCAGCATCCTCTAGGATGTATGAGAAAATAGGATTTTGATAACCTACCGGTAAATCCTTTTCTTCTAGTCCATAGAGGATGCTGTGCGCCCGTCCCAGTGCGTACTTTACCTGCAGTTTAGTTATTACAGTTAAACAAGTTGTGTTAGCTTAGTTTTCAGCATGGTGCTGCAATTGGTTCATGCCTGTTGGCGTGTGTTATGTTGAATGCCATGTGTGCGGCATGGTTGAGGGTGTGAGTTGGTAGATATCTCACCACTAGTTAAGTAATTCTTTTCCTCGAAATGTCAGTCTCCCTGGGCACAGTTCCTACAACTGAGGTCTGGAGGAGGGGCATAGAGGGAGGAGCCAGTTCACACCCAATGAAAAGTCTTTAGAGTGCCCATGTCTCCTGCGGATCCCGTCTATACCCCATGGTCTTGATGTTGTCCCCAGCATCCTCTACGGACTAGGAGAAAAGGATTTACCGGTAGGTTATCAAAATCCTATTTTTTTCCCCCTCGAAATTCTAAACACAATACCCCATAATGGCAACGTGAAAAAAAGTGTTTTTGAGATTTTTGCAAATTTATTAAAAATAAAAAACTAAGAAGTCACATGTGCATAAGTATTCACAGCCTTTACTCAATACTTTGTTGATGCACCTTTGGCAGCAATTACAGCCTCAAGTCTTTTTGAATATGATGCCACAAAGCTTGGCACACCTATCTTTGGGCAGTTTCGCCCATTCCTCTTTGTAGCACCTCTCAAGCTCCATCAGGTTGAATGGGAAGCGTCGGTGCACAGCCATTTTCAGATCTCTCCAGAGATTTTCAATCGATTCAAGTCTGGGCTCTGGCTGGGCCACTCAAGGACATTCACAAAGTTGTCCTGAATCCACTCCTTATATATCTTGGCTGTGTGCTTAGGGTCATTGTCCTGCTGAAAGATGAACCGTCGCCCCAGTCTGAGGTCAAGAGCGCTCTGGAGCTGGTGTTCATCCAGGATGTCCCTGTACACTGCTGCATTCATCTTCCCCTCTATCCCGACTAGTCTCCCAGTTCCTGCCATTGCAAAACATCCCCACAGCATGCTGCTGCAACCACCATGAGCGGTGTCTGGTTTTCTCCAAACATGACGCCTGGCATTCACACCAAAGACAAAGGAGAAAGAAATGCTCTGCGCACCAAAAATCACTTTGAATTGATTGATTGATTAATTAAGTGCAGTCTAGCAAGGAGAATGATTGACTCAATGAAACTTGACCTTTTTTATAGTGAAAAATATTTTATAAAACAGTTAATGACACAAAACAAAGTAAATAAGACAAACAATACATATATATATATATATATATATATATAGCAGTATAAAAACCGGAGGTATTTCACCTCTTGCAAGTGTAAATAGAAACACTGTATCTAACTTTTATAAACGTGCTGTTTAAACAGCATACACTGTATCTAAAATGCAGATCGGATATCTTAAGTGAAAGAGGCTCTATATAAAGAGCAACAATCGATTCTAACACTGGCGTCCCAGTGTGGAATCAAATAAAATGTCCACAGATGGCTCCACAATAAAATTATTAGAAGCAAAGCAAGTAATAATAGTTACCCTCGTGCTGATTCCTGAGATGTAATGCAGAGTCCTGTATGCATTTGCACGGGGAGAATGTAAAGATTTGTAGTTGCTGCCACAATGGTAATTAAAGGACAGACTTGTTGGAATATTTATTCTCCGTAATAATAGCCGTCAGTTGACCGTCAGATGATGACATGTAGGGAGTTTCCCAGCAAGGGACCTGATCCGTATGGCTATCGGTAACAGCATGGAACGGCAAAACCGCTGATGGCTGGCGCCGCACTGGTCTCACAGCGGAGATCCGTCTATATCCAGCTTGTCGCAGCGGGATTCTGATGTAGAAGTGCCGTTAGCAGCTGGACTCCCTTTAACCTCACTGCGGAGGTATAATTACTGTAGGTCACTTGGCTTAGATGTGGACGGAACCGGAATAGCAGGACCGAGATGGTAGGAGCCCGTCTGTGGAGTAACTGATATCCACTGCACTGCACTCGTAGAAAGGGGCGTCAACGTGTTTCGTCTCCTAGCAACGGAGACTTCCTCAAGACGAATACCTTGCTACTGGGATATACAGCATTTATACCTAGCTAATTGTGTGAATTGAATCTGGTGTGTCAATTAGTAATCAAACACACAGTAGGCAGAATCCTGATTACATACATATCTAAAACAGAATAAAAAGCAGAAATACCTTACAATAAAAATAAAATAAACATAAAAGGTCAGCGGAGCATTGAGTCAATAGTAATATATCTTCATTTGGGTAAAAATAAGACAATAGAGAATCATAAAAGATCTATCTTTATGTATTTTAAACTTAATCAAATCCAAATTAACGCAACCTATCTCAAACCAGAGAGGGAAAGATAGTCATGCTTTAACCCTCTCTGTACTGAAACAGACGATTAAGAATTGATATGAATCTGTTGAGTTACACACAATCTCCAGTTTCTCTAACGACTAATATGAATGATGGTACAATTTCTAACAGCTATTATCCAAATAAAAACTGTCTATTTATTTGCTGATTAATTTAATAGATAAGGTCTCAATTATACTATATTGCAGCCTTAACTAGGCAAACATTACAAAGAATTTATGGTGGTGTCAACAACACAAGTTATTGGTGTAAAATTATATGATTCCTCTGGATTAATTTATAAGTGTGTATTCAACCATATATATATATTTCTAACAATTATACATATACGCATATATAGAAATTACATGCATATAGGTACAAAAATGTGTTCAATATTAATTTAAATTTGAAATGAAGCAATGACAATAAATCCATATGATCATGATTGAATTCGTTTGGTCACTCTAATATAAGCATGAATTATAAATAAAATAAACTGAAAAATATCTATTCAAAACCGTATCAGTATAACTTAATATTAGTAACCATACCGATAGGAAGGATCTTTGAATACAACATAAAAAATCAAACATAAAAACTGATAAGAAGCAGACCGGTCAAATTGAGGAATCAGCACGAGGGTAACTATTATTACTTGCTTTGCTTCTAATAATTTTATTGTGGAGCCATCTGTGGACATTTTATTTGATTCCACACTGGGACGCCAGTGTTAGAATCGATTGTTGCTCTTTGTATAGAGCCTCTTTCACTTAAGATATCCGATCTGCATTTTAGATACAGTGTATGCTGTTTAAACAGCACATACAGTGTTTCTATTTACACTTGCAAGAGGTGAAATACCTCCGGTTTTTATACTGCTATATATATATATATATATATATATGTATTGTTTGTCTTATTTACTTTGTTTTGTGTCATTAACTGTTTTATAAAATATTTTTCACTATAAAAAAGGTCAAGTTTCATTGAGTCAATCATTCTCCTTGCTAGACTGCACTTAATTAATCAATCAATCAATTCAAAGTGATTTTTGGTGCGCAGAGCATTTCTTTCTCCTTTGTATTTCAATTAGTTGTTCAGCCTAACCAGCTGTTTTTGCTCAGCAGCCCTAGAGATCACAATTTTCACTGATTACCATCTGGTAAATTACTACCATACATTATTTTAGTGCCAGATATATATACAGTTTGAGATTTATCTCTAGCTGTAGGTATATATAAGTATTCACACCAAAGAGTTCAATCTTTGTCTCATCAGACCAGAGAATTTTGTTTCTCATGGTCTGAGTCTCCTTCAGGTGCATTTTGGAAAACTCCAGGTGGGCTGCCATGTGCATTTTACTAAAGAGTTGCTTCTGTCTGGCTACTCTACCATACAGGCCTGATTGGTGGATTACTGCAGAGATGGTTGTCCTTCTGGAAGGTTCTCCTCTCTCCACAGAGGAATGCTGTAGCTCTGACAAAGTGACTATCTTGTTCTTAGTCACCTCCGTGACTAAGGCCCTTATCCCCCGATCGCTCAGTTTAGATGGTGGGTTAGCTCTAGGAAGAGTCCTTAATCCGTAGTTCTGAACTTCTTCCATTTATGGATGACAGAGGCAACTGTGCTCATTGTGGCCTTCAAAGCAGCAGATATTTTTCCGTGCCTCAAGACAATCCTGTCTCGGAGGTCTAGAGACAATTCCTTTGACTTGATGCTTGGTTTGTGCTCAGACATGCACTGTCAAGTGTGGGATCTTATATAGACAGGTATGTGCCTTTCCAAATCATGTCCAATCAACTGAATTTACCACAGATGGACTCCAATTAAGCTGTAGGAACATCGCAAGGACGATCAGTGGAAACAGGATGCACCTGAGCTCAATTTTAAGCTTCATGGCAAAGGCTGTGAATACTTATGTACATGTAATTTCTTAGTTTTTTATTTTAATAAATTTGCACAAATCTAAAGAAATTTTTTTTTTTTCATGTTGTCATTATGGGGTATTGTGTGTAGAATTTTCAGGGAAAAAAATTAATTTATTCCATTTTGGAATATGGCTGTAACATAACAAATTGTGGAAAAAGTGAAGCGCTGTGAATACTTTCCGGATGCACTGTATGGTACACAGAACACCACACTCTCACACTTAGAAGGGAACCAGTGAACAATGCCACAAACCCACGTAAACCAGGTGTGTCAGGGTTGGTATCCAGTGGAACCTATGCACCTTGAAGAAAGAGTTAACAAAAGTTAAGTCTACCATGACACTTTTCTTCTGCGGGTTCCATAGGGCTCCACAGGGAATACAATGGAGATGTCCTAAAGCAGTTATTTAAGGGAGGGGACGTTCCTGAATGGGCAAAAAGAATCAGGCATCCAAATGAAGCATCCTGGGAGGAAAATGTATCAGGCATAGAACCTGAGAAGGGTGTGGACAGAAGACAACGTAGCCGCCTTGTACAATTGTTCAGCAGGCGCAACTCTGCGTGCTGCACATGAAGGTCCCACAGAGCGAGGAGAGTGAGCAGAGAATGCAGCTGGCACAGGAAGGTCAGCTTGCATGCATGCCTGTGAGATTGGCCAGGTGGATTTGTATGGCAGAAACTGCTAGCTGGCCAACCTCGGTTGTGAAATCCATAGAGGATAAAGAGAGAATCCGATTTTCTGATGAAACTGGTACGATCTACATAGATATGGAGAGCACGGTCCACATCGAGATACCTGGGGAAACACAGGCCGGAACCACAATTTCTTTGTTGAGGTGGTACTGGGACACTACCTTAGTAAGTTAACCAGGCCTTGGATGCAGAATGGCCCTGCTCTGATTAAATATCAGAAAAGGGTAGTGACAAGAGAGCACTCCCAAGTCCGACACCTGTCTGTCAGATGCAATGGTGAGAAGGAGCAGCGGATTTTTTTTTAACCACTTAAGATCCACTGTACCCATAGGTTCAAAGGAAGGCTTCTGAAGTGCATCTAGAACTACTGACAGATCCCAAGGAGCCACTGGAGGGACATAGGGAGGCTGAACACAGATGACGCCCTGAAGAAAGTGTGAACATCAGTCAATGGAGCAATGCTTTGAAACCATACAGACAAAGCAGAAATGTGTACATTAAGAAAGGCTAGGTGGAGTCCTAGATTAAATCCTTTGTGGAGAAAGGCAAGGGTTTTTGAAACCTTAAAGACCTTGGGGTCATAGCACCTGGTAGCGCACCACAGGACGTAAGTATGCCACACCCTAAAATATACGGATGGAGGATGGTTTTCATGCTGTTAGCCTGATCTGTACTACAGAGCAAGATAAATGTTTGCTCTTAAGATGGATGACTCGAGAGCCACACTGTCAAAGACAGGCTAGATCCAGGTGTAGACAGGAACCCTGAGACAGTAAGTCTAGTCGCTGAGAAAGTCCTCTAAGGAAACCCATGTGGAGAGACTCTGTAGGTTGGGGAATAAGTTGCCTTTCTCTTGCTAGAATTTCCATAGAAATCTTTGAAGAAGGGATACTGGAGAAAAGGCGAATGGTAGACGGAAGGTCCACTTCACTGCTAGGCTATACACAAATGCTACTTCTGGATCCCATGATCTGGATCCGTACATGGGAACCCTGTGGTTATGTTGTGAAACCATGAGGTCCACATTCGACAGACCCTATTTGCACACTGAAAGCTAGTAGACCTATGGGTAGAGTCCACTCGCCTGCATGTATGTCCTGGTGACTGAGAAAGGCTGCTTCACGGTTGAGTATCCCTGGAATGAAGACCACTGAGATGGCTAGGAGATAATGTTCGGCCCACTTGAGAATTCGGGCCAGTTCCTGCATCGCCATCTGACTTCAGGTGCCGCCCTGTTTGAGATATGCTACGTCCGTGCTGCATACTCTAGGACATGGAGTGGTAAGCAACTTTCTGCTGGAGTCCAACGGCCTTGAAAGGAGTACAGTCTGTCACAGGACCACCCCCAGCCCCAATCTGCAAAAGCTGGACTGGCATCCATAGTGAGAAATACCCAGTCTGGAATCCAGGAGGGGCGTCCAGTGTTTAGGTGCGTCATCTGGAGCCACCAGGTTAGGGACAGTGCAACTTTTGGAGAAAAAAATCAGCATCTGTGATCTGATCAGACGTGGCTATCCATTCCACTTGGATAAAATTAAATGCTGTAGAGGCAGAGAATTGAACGGAGCACACGCTACCTTGTCGAAGGTCAAGACCATCAATCCTAGAACTCGAATGGCAGAGTGGATGGACACTCGGTGAGCGTGAAGCAACTAGTGGACTTGGTCCTGTAATGTTGAAATTTTGTCCGCTGGCAGGAAGAGCCTCTAGGCTTGAGAGTCCAGGAGAGCTCCCAAATGTAGCATCCTTTACGATGGGTAGAAAGGCTATCATTTGTTGTAGATGGCACTGCAGGACCTCTGATAAGTTTGCCAAATGGAGTAAATAGTTTAGGTAAGAAGTATTTTGACTCCCTGATGACGTGTGCTGCCATGACTGCAATATTTTTGGTAAACATAGTGGATGCCTTAGCAAGCCCAGCAGAGCTCCAAATTGGTAATGTGGAGTATAGCAAACCAAAGGAATCGTTGATGAAAAAGATATAGTGATATGCAGATATGCATCCTGAATGTCCAAAGAAACCATAAAGCCTCCAGGCCCCAAAGCTAGAATAATGGAGCGGAGGGTTTCCATGCAAAACTTGTGTTTTTAAAACAATTTGTTGAGGAATTTGAGATTGAAGATAGGTCGATGAGAGTCACTGGGTTATAGAACGAGGAACACTAAGGAATAGTAACCCGTTCCATATGTGACCAAGAAACTGGCACTATCACTCCTGACTGCAGAAGGGATTGAATAACCGTTTGTAGGATCAGAGCCTGTTTGGGGTCTGATGAAAGACCTGTGTAAAAGAACTGTTGAGGGGAGTGTCTCCTAAATAAGACGTTGTACCAGTCTCGCACCCAGGCGTCTGAGGCGGTCAGGCATCATGCTTGAGTTAACTGAAGAGGTTGGCCTCCCAATGTGGGATCCCACATTTCTCATACATCCTAGAGGATGCTGGGGATGCTTCAAGAACCATGGGGTATAGACCGGATCCGCAGGAGACATGGGCACACTATAAGACTTTGAATGGGTGTGAACTGGCTCCTCCCCCTATGCCCCTCCTCCAGACAGTTAGATTCTGTGCCCAGTGAGACTGGATGCACACTGAGGAGCTCTCCTGAGTTTCTCAGAAAAAGACTTTATTTAATTTTGTTATTTTCAGGGAGACCTGCTGGCTACAGGCTCCCTGCATCGTGGGAGTCAGGGGAGAGAAGCAGCCTACTCTTAAGAGTTCAAGGGCTCTGCTTCTTAGGCTACTGGACACCATTAGCTCCAGAGGGTTCGATCACTATGGTACGCCTAGCTGCTTGTTCCCAGAGCCGCGCCGTCGCCCCCTCACAAAAGCCGGAAGATAGAAGCCGGGTGAGTATGAGAAGGCAGAAGACTTCAGTGACGGCAAAAGAGGTACCGCGCAGGGCCGCGCTGCACGCCATGCTCTCATGCTTATCACGGCACTGCAGGGTGCAGGGGATGCTCCCTGGGCAACATGAGACCTCAGATCAGACTGGCATGTATAGTAACAGTGCTCCAGGCACTAGTTCAGGGACCCCCGCCAGTATAATCAGTATTTTGAGCAGAACTGAATGTAGGGGGCGTGGCTTAGCCGCACAGCTCTGACCAGCGCCATCTTCTCTATCCTCAGAAGCTGCAGAGATGCTGACCCTGTCCTCCGCACCGCTGTACAAGTAACAGGGTGAAAAACGGGGGCACAGGCAATTTGGTGCCGATTGATTATATTAAAAGTGCTAACAGGGCTGGGCAGTCACCTTACTGGCCTCAGTACCGGGATAGGCGCTGGGTGTGAGCTGGCAGATCTCTCTGTGTCCCTCTTGCAGGCTTTATTGTGGGTCTGTCTCCTATAGCCCCAGTGTGCTTGTGGCTGTCGATACGTGTGTGTCGACATGTCTGAGGCAGAATGCTCTTCCCAGGAGGAGGCTGGAGTGGGGACAGAAAATAAGAATTTACTTACCGATAATTCTATTTCTCGGAGTCCGTAGTGGATGCTGGGGTTCCTGAAAGGACCATGGGGAATAGCGGCTCCGCAGGAGACAGGGCACAAAAAGTAAAGCTTTAGGATCAGGTGGTGTGCACTGGCTCCTCCCCCTATGACCCTCCTCCAAGCCTCAGTTAGGTACTGTGCCCGGACGAGCGTACACAATAAGGAAGGATTTATGAATCCCGGGTAAGACTCATACCAGCCACACCAATCACACTGTACAACCTGTGATCTGAACCCAGTTAACAGTATGATAACAGCGGAGCCTCTGAAAAGATGGCTCACAACAATAATAACCCGATTTTTGTAACTATGTACAAGTAATGCAGATAATCCGCACTTGGGATGGGCGCCCAGCATCCACTACGGACTCCGAGAAATAGAATTATCGGTAAGTAAATTCTTATTTTCTCTATCGTCCTAGTGGATGCTGGGGTTCCTGAAAGGACCATGGGGATTATACCAAAACTCCCAAACGGGCGGGAGAGTGCGGATGACTCTGCAGCACCGAATGAGAGAACTCCAGGTCCTCCTTAGCCAGGGTATCAAATTTGTAGGATTTTACAAACGTGTTTGCCCCTGACTAAATAGCCGCTCGGCAAAGTTGTAAAGCCGAGACCCCTCGGGCAGCCGCCCAAGATGAGCCCACCTTCCTTGTGGAATGGGCATTTACATATTTTGGCTGTGGCAGGCCTGCCACAGAATGTGCAAGCTGAATTGTATTACACATCCAACTAGCAAAAGTCTGCTTAAAAGCAAGAGCACCCAGTTTGTTGGGTGCATACAGGATAACAGCAAGTCAGTTTTCCTGACTCCAGCCGTCCTGGAACCTATATTTTCAGGGCCCTGACCACATCTAGCAACTTGGAGTCCTCCAAGTCCCTAGTAGGCGCAAGACACCACAATAAGCTGGTTCAGGTGAAACACTGACACCACCTTAGGGAGAGAACTGGGGACGAGTCCGCAGCTCTGCCCTGTCCGAATGGACAAACAGATATGGGCTTTTTTGAGAAAAAATCCACCAATTTAACACTCGCCTGGTCCAGGCCAGGTCCAAGAGCATGTTCACTTTTCATGTGAGATGCTTCAAATCCACAGATTTGACTGGTTTTAAACCAATGTGTTTTGAGGAATCCCAGAACTACGTTGAGATCCCACCGTGCCACTGGAGGCACAAAAAGGGGTTGTATATGCAATACTCCCTTGACAAACTTCTGGACTTCAGGAACTGAAGCCACTTCTTTCTGGAAGAAAAATCGACAGGGCCGAAATTTGAACCTTAATGGACCCCAATTTGAGGCCCATAGACACTCCTGTTTGCAAGAAATGCAGGAATCGACCGAGTTGAAATTTCTTCGTGGGGCCTTCCTGGCCTCACACCACGCAACATATTTTCGCCACATGTGGTGATAATGTTGTGCGGTCACCTCCTTTCTGGCTTTGACCAGGGTAGGAATGACCTCTTCCTGAATGCCTTTTCCCTTAGGATCCGGCGTTCCACCGCCATGCCGTCAAACGCAGCTGCGGTAAGTCTTGGAACAGACATGGTACTTGCTGAAACAAGTCCCTTCTTAGCGGCAGAGGCCATAAGTCCTCTGTGAGCATCTCTTGAAGTTCCGGGTACCAAGTCCTTCTTGGCCAATCCGGAGCCATGAGTATAGTTCTTACTCCTCTACGTCTTATAATTCTCAGTACCTTAGGTATGAAAAGCAGAGGATGGAACACATACACCGACTGGTACACCCACGGTGTTACCAGAACGTCCACAGCTATTGCCTGAGGGTCTCTTAACCTGGCGCAATACCTGTCCCGTTTTTTTGTTCAGACGGGACGCCATCATGTCCACCTTTGGTAATTCCCAACGGTTTACAATTATGTGGAAAACTTCCCCATGAAGTTCCCACTCTGCCGGGTGGAGGTCGTGCCTACTGAGGAAGTCTGCTTCCCAGTTTCCATTCCCGGAATGAAACACTGCTGACAGTGCTATCACATGATTTTCCGCCTAGCGAAAAGTCCTTGCAGTTTTTGCCACTGCCCTCCTGCTTCTTGTGCCGCCCTGTCTATTTACGTGGGCGACTGCCGTGATGTTTTATCCCACTGGATCAATACCGGCTGACCTTGAAGCAGAGGTCTTGCTAAGCCTAGAGCATTATAAATTTACCCTTAGCTATATTTATGTGGAGAAAAATCTCCAGACTTGATCACACTCCCTGGAAATTTTTTCCTTGTGTGACTGCTCCCCAGCCTCTCGGGCTGGCCTCCGTGGTCACCAACATCCAAAACTGAATGCCGAATCTGCGGCCCTCTAGAAGATGAGCACTCTGTAACCACCACAGGAGAGACACCCTTGTCCTTGGATATAGGGTTATCCGCTGATGCATCTGAAGATGCGATCCGGACCATTTGTCCAGCAGATCCCACTGAAAAGTTCTTGCATGAAATCTGCCGACTGGAATTGCTTCGAAGGAAGTCACCATTTTTTTACCATGGCCCTTGTGCAATGATGCACTGATTTTAGGAGGTTCCTGACTAGCTCGGATAACTCCCTGGCTTTCTCTTCCGGGAGAAACACCTTTTTCTGGACTGTGTCCAGAATCATCCCTAAGCACAGGAGACTTGTTGTCGGGATCAGCTGCGATTTTGGAATCTTTAGAATCCACCCCTGCTGTTGTAACAGTATCCGAGATAGTGCTACTCCGACCTCCAACTGTTCCCTGGACTTTGCCCTTATCAGGAGATCGTCCAAGTAAGGGATAATTAAGACGCCTTTTCTTCGAAGAAGAACCATCATTTCGGCCATTACCTTGGTAAAGACCCGGGGTGCCGTAGACAATCCAAACGGCAGCGTCTGAAACTGATAGTGACAGTTCTGTACCACGAACCTGAGGTACCCTTAGTGATAAGGGCAAATTTGGGACATGGAGGTAAGCATCCCTGATGTCTCGGGACACCAGATAGTCCCCTTCTTCCCGGTTCGTTATCACTGCTCTGAGTGACTCCATCTTGATTTGAACCTTTGTAAGTGTTCAAATTTTTTTAGATTTAGAATAGGTCTCACCTAGCCTTCTGGCTTCAGTACCACAATATAGTGTGGAATAATACCCCTTTTCTTGTTGTAGGAGGGGTAATTTAATTATCACCTGCTGGGAATACAGCTCGTGAATTTTTTCCCATACTGCCTCCTTGTCGGAGGGAGACCTTGGTAAAGCAGCCTTCAGGAGCCTGCGCAGGGGAAACGTCTCGACATTCCAAACTGTACCCCTGGGATACTACTTGTAGGATCCAGGGGTCCTGTACGGTCTCAGCGTCATGCTGAGAGCTTGTCAGAAGGGTTGGAACGCTTCTGTTCCTGGGAATGGGCTGCCTGCTGCAGTCTTCTTCCCTTTCCTCTATCCCTGGGCAGATATGACTCTTATAGGGACGAAAGGACTGAAGCTGAAAAGACGGTGTCTTTTTCTGCAGAGATGTGACTTAGGGTAAAAACGGTGGATTTTCCAGCAGTTGCCGTGGCCACCAGGTCCGATGGACCGACCCCAAATAACTCCTCTTCCTTTATACGGCAATACACCTTTGTGCCGTTGGAATCTGCATCACCTGACCACTGTCGTGTCCATAAACATCTTCTGGCAGATATGGACATCGCACTTACTCTTGATGCCAGAGTGCAAATATCCCTCTGTGCATCTCGCATATATAGAAATACATCCTTTAAATGCTCTATAGTCAATAAAATACTGTCCCTGTCAAGGGTATCAATATTTTTAGTCAGGGAATCCGACCAAGCCACCCCAGCTCTGCACATCCAGGCTGAGGCGATCGCTGGTCGCAGTATAACACCAGTATGTGTGTATATACTTTTTATGATATTTTTCCAGCCTCCTGTCAGCTGGCTCCTTGAGGACGGCCCTATCTATAGACGGTACCGCCACTTGTTCTGATAAGCGTGTGAGCGCCTTATCCACCCTAAGGGGTGTTTCCCAACGCGCCCTAACTTCTGGCGGGAAAGGGTATACCGCCTATATTTTCTATCGGGGGGAACCCACGCATCATCACACACTTCATTTAATTTATCTGATTCAGGAAAAACTACGGTAGTTTTTTCACATCCCACATAATACCCTCTTTTGTGGTACTTGTAGTATCAGAAATATGTAACACCTCCTTCATTGCCCTTAACGTGTGGCCCTAATAAGGAATACGTTTGTTTATTCACCGTCGACACTGGATTCAGTGTCCCTGTCTGTGTCTGTGTCGACCGACTAAAGTAAACGGGCGTTTTAAAACCCCTGACGGTGTTTTTGAGACGTCTGGACCGGTACTAATTGTTTGTCGGCCGTCTCATGTCGTCAACCGACCTTGGCGCGTGTTGACATTATCACGTAATTCCCTAAATAAGCCATCCATTCCGGTGTCGACTCCCTAGAGAGTGACATCACCATTACAGGCAATTGCTCCGCCTCCTCACCAACATCGTCCTCATACATGTCGACACACGTACCGACACACAGCACACACACAGGGAATGCTCTGATAGAGGACAGGACCCACTAGCCCTTTGGAGAGACAGAGGGAGAGTTTGCCAGCACACACCAAAAACGCTATAATTATATAGGGACAACCTTATATAAGTGTTTTCCCTTATAGCATCTTTTTTATATATTTCTAACACCAAATTAGTGCCCCCCCTCTCTGTTTTAACCCTGTTTCTGTAGTGCAGTGCAGGGGAGAGCCTGGGAGCCTTCCCTCCAGCCTTTCTGTGAGGGAAAATGGCGCTGTGTGCTGAGGAGATAGGCCCCGCCCCTTTTTCGGCGGCCTCGTCTCCCGCTCTTAACGGATTCGGGCAGGGGTTAAATATCTCCATATAGCCCCCGGAGGCTATATGTGAGGTATTTTTAGCCAAAAAAGGTTTTCATTTGCCTCCCAGGGCGCCCCCCTCCCAGCGCCCTGCACCCTCAGTGACTGCCGTGTGAAGTGTGCTGAGAGGAAAATGGCGCACAGCTGCAGTGCTGTGCGCTACCTTAAGAAGACTGAGGAGTCTTCTGCCGCCGATTCTGGACCTCTTCTCGTTTCAGCATCTGCAAGGGGGCCGGCGGCGAGGCTCCGGTGACCATCCAGGCTGTACCTGTGATCGTCCCTCTGGAGCTAGTGTCCAGTAGCCAAGAAGCCAATCCATCCTGCACGCAGGTGAGTTCACTTCTTCTCCCCTAAGTCCCTCGTTGCAGTGATCCTGTTGCCAGCAGGACTCACTGTAAAATAAAAAACCTAAGCTAAACTTTTCTAAGCAGCTCTTTAGGAGAGCCACCTAGATTGCACCCTTCTCGGCCGGGCACAAAAATCTAACTGAGGCTTGGAGGAGAGTCATAGGGGGAGGAGCCAGTGCACACCACCTGATCCTAAAGCTTTACTTTTTGTGCCCTGTCTCCTGCGGAGCCGCTATTCCCCATGGTCCTTTCAGGAACCCCAGCATCCACTAGGACGATAGAGAAAATACTGTGAGAGTGGCTGTGTCGGCACCGCCGACGGATTGGGTGAATATGTTGAGTGTTTTAAATGAAAATGTGACAAAATTGGTTAAGAGATTTGATAAATCTGAGTCTAAGAATTAAACATGGAGAAAATCCATAGAAGATGCTTTGTCACAGACCCAGACCCCTTCGGGGTCGCAGAAACGTGCATTTGCCCAGATAGTAGATACAGATACCGACACTGACGCCAGTGTCGACTATAGTGATGCCAGATTACATCCAAAACTGGCTAAGAGTATTCAGTACATGATTGTGGCGATAAAGGACGTACTACATATTACTGAGGACCCTGCTGTCCCTGATACAAGGGTCTGTATGTTTAAAGGAAAGAAACCTGAGGTAACGTTTCCTCCCTCTCATGAACTGAACGAACTTTTTGAAAAGGCTTGGGAAAATCCTGACAAAAAGATACATGTTCCCAAAAGAATTCCAGTGGCATATCCGTTCCCCTCTGGGGACATAGAGAGGTGGGAGTCAATCCCCACGGTAGACAAAGCTTTATCGCGTCTATCCAAAAAGGTGGCGCTTCCGTCCCCTGACATGGCAGCCCTAAAGGATCCTGCGGATCGTAAGCAGGAAAATACACTAAAATCCATTTATGTCACTACAGGGTCGCTACTCAGGCCTGCCGTTGCTGCGGCATGGGTGAGTAGCGCTATTGAAAAGTGGGCAGTTAACTTGTCATATGAGGTAGATTCCCTAGACAGGGATAGTGTACTTTTGACTCTGGGTCACATCAGGGACGCTGCAGCATATTTAAAAAGCTGTAAGGGATATTGGCCTTTTGGGTTCAAGGGCCAATGCCATGCCGGTCTCTGCAAAGAGAGCGTTGTGGTTACATCAATGGAATGCTGATGCTGACTCTAAGAAGGCGATGGAAGCTCTACCGTTTAACGGTAGGGTTTTGTTTGGCGACAGCCTCACTGACCTGGTGTCTACGGCTACCGCGGGTAAGTCTTCCTTTTTACCTTATGTCCCTGCACAGCAGAAGAAATCGCCTCACTATCAGATGCAGTCCTTTCGGCCCAATAGATTAAAAAAAAAAGGACGTGGGTCCTCCTTCCTTGCTGCAAGGGGGAGAGGTCGGGCAAAAAGGTCACAGGCTGTGGCAAGTTCCCAGGAGCAGAAGTCTTGTCCGGCTTCTACCAAATCTACCGCATGACGCTGGGGCTCCTCTGCGGGAGTCCGCACCAGTGGGGGCACGTCTCAAGCTCTTCAGCCACGTCTGGGTACACTCGGACCTGGATCCCTGGATAGTAGACATTGTAACCCAGGGGTACAAGTTAGAGTTTCAAGACGTGCCCCCTCACCAATTTTTCAAATCGGCCTTGCCAGCTTCTCTTCCAGAAAGAGAGATAGTAAGCGATGCGATACTAAAGTTGTGTCAAAATCAAGTGATTGTCACGGTACCCCCGTCTCAACAGGGGGAAGGTTTTTATTCGAGCCTGTTCGTGGTCCCGAAGCCGGATGGCTCAGTCAGACCGATTCTAAACCTAAAATCCCTCAATTTCTTTCTGAAAAGATTCAAGTTCAAGATGGAGTCTCTACGAGCAGTGATCTCCAGTCTGGAGGAGGGGGATTTTATGGTGTCGGTCAACATAAAAGATGCATATTTACATGTCCCCATATATCCTCCACATCAGGCTTACCTGAGATTTGCGGTGCAGGGTTGTCATTACCAATTTCAGATGTTGCCGTTTGGTCTATCCACGGCTCCGAGGATTTTCACCAAAGTAATGGCGGAAATGATGGTTCTCCTGCGCAAGCAGGGAATCACAATTATCCCGTATTTGGACGATCTCCTCATAAAGGCGAGGTCCAAGGAGCAATTGTTGAAGAATGTTGCCCTTTCACTGCGATTCTGCAACAACATGGTTGGCTCCTAAATTTGCCAAAATCACAGTTGGATCCAACGACACGGCTGTCGTTCCTGGGTATGATTCTGGATACAGAATTGCAAAGAGTTTTTCTTCCAGTGGAAAAAGCTCTGGAAATCCAGAACATGGCAAAACAGATTGTGAAACCGGCAAGTGTGTCAGTTCTTCGCTGCACTCGGTTGCTGGGGAAGATGGTGTCAGCCTACGAGGCCATTCCGTATGGCAGGTTCCATGCCAGGGTGTTTCAGTGGAACCTGCTGGACCAGTGGTCCGGGTCTCACCTGGACATGCACCAGAAAATAATTCTATCTCCCAGGACCAGAATTTCACTTCTGTGGTGGCTGCACAGTTCTCACCTTCTGGAAGGACGCAGGTTCGGGATTCAGGACTGGATCCTGGTGACCACAGAGCAAGCCTCTGAGGCTGGGGAGCAGTCACACAGGGAAGACATTTTCAGGGAAAGTGGTCAAGCCAGGAAGCTTGTCTACACACACATTCTGGAATTAAGAGCCATATACAACGGCATACTGCAAGCAAAACATCTTCGAGGTCTGCCGGTCTTGATTCAGTCAGACAATGTGACAGCAGTGGCGTACATAAACCGCCAAAGCGGAACGAAGAGCAGAGCGGCGATGGCAGAGGCCACGAGAATTCTTTGCTGGGCGGAAAAGCAGGCCAGCGCTCTGTCAGCAGTCTTCATTCCAGGAGTGGACAACTGGGAAGCAGACTTCCTCAGCAGACACGATCTCCATCCAGGAGAGTGGGGTCTTCATCAAGAGGTCTTTGCAGAAGTGACAAGTCGTTGGGGAGTTCCTCAAGTGGACATGATGGTGTCCCGCCTCAACAAGAAACTTCAGAGATATTGTTCCAGGTCAAGGGACCCTCAAGCGTTAGCGGTGGACGCTCTAGTGACACCGTGGGTGTTTCAGTCGGTCTACGTGTTCCCTCCACTTCCACTCATTCCAAAGGTGATAAAAATTATAAGAACAAGGGTTCAGGTGATCCTCATTGTTCCGGATTGGCCAAGAAGGGCCTGTTATCCAGATCTTCAGGAGTTGCTCATAGAAGATCCCTGGCCTCTTCCTCTTCGGGAGGACCTGTTACGACAGGGGCCATGCGTGCATCAAGACTTACAGCGGCTGCTTTTGACGGCGTGGAGGTTGAACGCCAGATCCTAGCCCGAAAGGGTATTCCCAGTGAAGTTATTCCTACACTTCTTCAGGCTAGAAAAGAAGTAACGGCAAAGCATTACCACCGTATTTGGAGAAAATATGTCTCTTGGTGTGAATCCAAGAAGGCTCCTACAGAGGAATTTCACCTGGGGCGTTTGCTCCATTTCCTACAAGCAGGTGTGGATGCGGGCCTAAAGTTAGGCTCTATTAAGGTACAGATTTCAGCCTTGGCCTCTCTTCCAGAGGTTCAGACTTTCGTAAAAGGCGTGCTGCACATCCAACCTCCCTTTGTGCCCCCAGTGGCACCATGGGACCTTAATGTGGTGTTGCAAATCTTGCAATCACATTGGTTTGAACCTTTGCGCAAGGTTGACTTAAAATTCCTTACTTGGAAAGTGGTCATGTTGTTGGCCTTGGCGTCTGCAAGGAGAGTGTCTGAGTTGGCGGCTTTGTCTCACAAGAGCCCCTACTTGATTTTCCATGCTGATAGAGCGGAGTTGAGAACTCGTCAGCAATTTCTACCAAAAGTGGTTTCATCATTTAATGTTAACCTGCCAATTGTGGTGCCTGTGGCTACTGACGCCCTGGTGGAGTCAAGGTCTCTCGATGTGGTTAGAGCTTTGAAGATCTAGGTCGCCAGAACGGCGCAGATTAGGAAAACAGAGTCTCTGTTTGTCCTGTGGGCGCCCAACAAGATTGGGGCTCCTGCTTCTAAGCAGACTATTGCGTGTTGGATCTGTAATACGATTCAGCAGGCTCATTCTATGGCAGGATTGCAGTTACCGAAATCGGTGAAGGCCCATTCTACCAGAAAGGTGGGCTCATCTTGGGTGGCTGCCCGAGGGGTCTCGGCATTACAGCTTTGCCGAGCTGCTACTTGGTCGGGATCAAACACCTTTGCAAAGTTTTACAGGTTTGATACCCTGGCTGAGGAGGACCTCTTGTTTGGTCAATCTGTGCTGCAGAGTCATCCGCACTCTCCCGCCCGTTCTAGAGCTTTGGTATAAACCCCATGGTTCTTGAAGCATCCCCAGCATCCTCTAGGACGTATGAGAAAATAGGATTTTAATACTTACCGGTAAATCCTTTTCTCTTAGTCCGTAGAGGATGCTGGGCGCCTGTCCCAGTGCGGGCTGTATCTGCAGTTATTGGTTATAGTTACACACAGGTTGTGTTGAGTTCAGTCAGTTTGTGACTGATGTTGATCATGCCGTTGCGTGCGCTGTTCTTGAATGCCATGTTGTACGGCGTGTTAGTGGTGTGAGCTGGTATGTATCTCACCTTAGTTTAAAATAATTAAATAAATCCTTTTCCTCGAAATTTCCGTCTCCCTGGGCACAGTTCCTATAACTGGAGTCTGGAGGAGGGGCATAGGGAGAGGAGCCAGTTCACACCCATTCAAAGTCTTATAGTGTGCCCATGTCTCCTGCGGATCCTGTCTATACCCAATGGTTCTTGAAGCATCCCCAGCATCCTCTACAGACTAAGAGAAAAGGATTTACCGGTAGGTATTAAAATCCTATTTTCCATTTCCTAGACCAGGCTGTGGTCTAGGAAATGCCTGTCCTTTAGCTTCGCCATGTGGGCAAAAGGAACGAACATTGGAAGTCCAAGGACATGGAGTAAGGGCCAAGGGCAGAAAGGCCGTCTTGGCGGTAGGTAAGGCAACTAGAATTTTGTCTAATTCTGCTCCACACAAGATGTCCCCTGACAAGGTAAGAATTCCAAGAACTCCTGGGTGGGAGTTTCTCTGTTGGGATAGGACAGTGACGCGTTAACTGCTTCAGTAGTGTAAACCTTTTACCTGGAGTATTCCAGGCTTCATGCCTGAATTCCATAAGATGCACAGTGTGAGGGAATTCCATTCTGAGTATCTTTTGGCGCTTAAATAGCTCAGATTTCTTTGATATATGAGCAGGCTCCACTTCCTGAAGCTGAAGAATATTTTAGACAGTTATCAGTGCATACACATCTGTGGCAGAGTGACCCTCTTCTTCTCCTCAGTGAGACTCAGTAAGAGGTAGATTTGTATCCCCTTCATCTTCACCAGATGATGCATTTGACTCTCTAGTTGGTGTAGATTGAGAAGAGGGTGAGGTCTGTCTAGTGGTCCCAGAGGGTAAGGGCCTGTTGCCCGTAACATTTGCTGAAAAGCCATGGATGTTTGTACCAGACTTTAAGCAGTATTAGAAAGGGTGTCCACCAAGGGTGGATTCACAGCCGGGACAATATTAGTTGGGACTGGTATAGGAGGGATACCATAGAGGGCCCAGTAACTGAGAAAAGAAAAACCCAAGGGGGATTCTGTCCAGGGGCTCGGGTGCTGACTGACTGGCTAGGTTTAAGGACGCTGCATGGGGAATTGGACCTGGGTCTCCCTATCACTAACCAGTGCAGTATCAGGCTACTTAGCCCTGTGAGCCAGCTCAGTACCTAGCACACTGTCCTTTGAAGACAAACCAGCACAAGAGCGCCTGCATGATATCAACAGTGGAGTTTCAGCCTGTTGGTGACCCTTGCCTTTGTTAGACATAACTGCAAGGAATTCACACACTTATGGCAACAGGTAGTGTCCAACAGATAAAATATTGCGACTCGCTTCAAGAGCTCCAGATGAGCTGTGAATAATTTAGTACCCTTTAACACATGGTCTTAGGGTAGAAGAAAATAAATGCAGAGATGGGTATATGATTGACAGCAGAGCTAGCACAAGTCAAACCATATGAAATGCAATGGGTTCTAAAATCAACTAAACAGCAGCAGTAGCTGAAAGGCTATAGCGCTATAAAACCTGGCTCCTTGGAGAGGTTTATAGGGAGACTGGACCCAGCGTTACATGAGAGCTGCTTGGTGCCTGAAAATGTCCGCCTGTGGTCTCTGAGGGGGAGGAACAGCTCGGAGGTAGGCAGACCATGGTGGAATTGCACCCAGAGCTGAGGGAGGGGCCACAGGCAGGTCCCCACAAAGTTGTGCATAATGTGCACTGCCTGTGCCAGTTGCCCTGGTGGTGGTCTAGTCAGAGCCGACCTTAGCTATACGCAGGCTAAGCATTTGCGTAGGGCAGTGATGGGGAACCTTTGGCACTTCAGCAGCTGTTTAACTATACATCCCAGCATGCCCTTCTACAGTTTTAGCATGGCCAAATAGCAAAACTGTAGCAGGGCATGCTGGGATGTGTAGTTCAACAACAGCTGGCGTGCCAAAGGTTCCCTATCACTGGACTAGGGCTTTCAGGCATGTCAAAAGACATCCAAGCATGTCTCTGCAGGATCTCATGCTGGGAGGGGCAGTCTGCAAACTGTTACTTTCCAACTGTATTTAGTCAGTACTTGTATACACTGCTGGTTACATTTGTCAATTAGATTGCAGACAGTCCGTTAAACTAGCATTAGATCCTGCCAACATGCTTGAATGCCCCTGACTTGTGAGACCTCAGACAGCAGAAGCCTCGGTAACTGCAATTCCTGGACATGTGACGTTTTCACTGACTATATAAGGTTATTACTGGATGGCTCCTTATGATACCACATGTGTATTTTGGAAGACTTATAAACATAAGTACTGAAATCACCTATATTGCTTGTGCTTAAAGTGTGCACATGAGGGAGTGAGACCCTGCCATCCTGTGTGTGTCCCTTATCCCTGTGCAAACACCAGGTGTCTGCAGGAACATAAGGGAGAGAGGGTGGCCTGCTGCGTCCCTGCTAAACCAACCCCAATATCTCCTCTACTGAAATCATACTCGGAGACAAGATCTGGGATTTAATCATTGGCCACAGTTTTATTAAACATTACCTTATTTACATTTTGCAGGGTAGGGACAGAGAACGGTGGGCAAGGCACAAAACCCTATCAATGCCTATCATTGATTTATGACGGGGCGTGCCACATACCTACGCCGTAGGCCCTCAGCAATGCCCCCGCTATGGAGCCATGCTCCTCCTTGATTTATGACGGGGCGTGCCACATACCTACGCCGTAGGCCCTCAGCAACGCCCCCACTATGGAGCCAGCCCCCACAGATCACTCTGGCCTGGTGAGCAGCCGACGGCCCGCCGCCGACAGCTGGAGCCTGGCGTGCGGCACCTCGCCGACGGTGAATCTGCAACCTCAGCTGGCTCCCCTGCTCCACCTGCCTTGCGCACCGCTTCTTCCCGCCTGCCCTGCTACATATATCTCCGTACCAACTGTGACAAAAGACAAAATGCATAGACATTATACAACCTCTTTCCAACCCGGTTACCCAAACCGACTGTATCTTTACAAACCTTGTTACCCTACAAAATTCTTGACCACCAATGCATCCATAAACGTCCCATTTTTTTCTCAGTGTTTTTATTTTTTATTTTTATTTTTTAAAACACACAAAATGCTGACAGGCATAAAGTAGAAATTATACATTCACAAAAGGGGTGGGTGGGATCTGTTTGCAGCTCTTGCCTGGAATGCAGCCTCCCCCCTCTGCCTCAGCCTTTTAACCCCCTCATGGCTCTTTCCTCCCCCTGCTAGCCTACTGGCAGCCCTGCTCTCCTAGGTGTGACGGGGAGGACGGGTATACCTGCCTCCGTCCCTCCCTTTCCCCCGTTTGGCCCGCGGCCGCGTGTGCCCCCCCTCTCCCCTATATCGCTGCAGCGCCATTTTGGCGCCTATGCTCCCTTAAGGGAGAGAGGGTGGCCTGCCGTGTCCCTGCTAAACCAACCCCAATATCTCCTCTACTGAAATCATACTCGGAGACAAGATCTGGGATTTAATCATTGGCCACAGTTTTATTAAACATTACCTTATTTACATTTTGCAGGGTAGGGACAGAACGGTGGGCAAGGCACAAAACCCTATCAATGCCTATCATTGATTTATGACGGGGCGTGCCACATACCTACGCCGTAGGCCCTCAGCAACGCCCCCGCTATGGAGCCAGCCCCCACAGATCACTCTGGCCTGGTGCGCAGCCGACGGCCCGCCACCGACAGCTGGAGCCTGGCGTGCGGCACCTCACCGACGGTGAATCTGCAACCTCAGCTGGCTCCCCTGCTCCACCTGCCTTGCGCACCGCTTCTTCCCGCCACTGAGGTTCTCGGGCCTGCCCGGGTACCGAAACCCCCCCACCCTGCAATCCGCCCATCCCTAGACTTCCCCTGCCTTTTGCAATGCGTCGTTGAACAAGTCACTGCTAACCTCCGACAGATGCCTCCGTCAGCCCCGAACATGCCCTTGACCTTCTGACTGGGGACCTTTCCTCCCAGTGCCCTCACGCACTTACTGCCACATTGACCGTCTTCCTGATCCTCCCTATGGCAGCCCCCTTTCGCACGCCGCTCAGGTCAGCCTGGAGATGATGCTAAACCACACGATGCTGGCTGCTTGCCACTGCCCCTTTGCCCATGCTAGGTCAGTGCCAATCCCAATCCTTCTTAACATATCAAGGGACTTCATGTCCCCCACATCGTTACCTCCTGAATGAATGACTGTTGTGTTGGGCCGCTACTCTTGCACAGTGCCCCCCTCTGACCAGGTACCACCCACCTTGCCGGCTGGCACCTTTCACCTCTATTCCATCAGCGATCAAGAAGCTTCTGGTCCTCCTGGCATGCTGCCTAGCGCTTCCCACTACTTGGCACCGCCGCGCTCTCTCCTGCGGTAGTCCCGTTTCCTTTGTCAAAGTCAGAAAAATATCACGATGCACACTGCCATATTTGCACCTCATATGTGTCCCTGCTGCGCATGCGTGCGCTCTCCCGTGCGTGCGCATACTCGCTGTTGCGGGCACCCGCAGGCGCACGGTATGCGCATTTACGGTAGAGATTGTATGCGTCTAGCGGGCGACTCTTTCGTTACATATTTCCACTATATAATGTATTTTGTAGATCATGGTCCCTTTGATAGATTCTGAAAGTTTGGTTAATGCAGCATGTTCATGGACAGAGAAATCCCTCTTTGTTTGATACGAAGGGTCAGACAGGAGTAATACTGTGGTGTTTAGTATCCATCGGAAGAGTATTTAATTAGCAATATTCCAGTGTTGGTTTGAAGCGGATTAATCGCTCGTGCGAATAGTTATGGACATAAGAAGTTTATGTCCATTTACTATTATTTGCACTTTTTTATCCATGCGGCGGGAAACCCAGTTCCCCACCCACCTGAGCAGTTGGAAATCGTCACAGCCCACCTGTATGAATCAACCTATGACCTTTTGTTATAATGCGAGGAGGAATTCCTGTGTCCAATGAACAATGAGATTGTAGGGACCATTGAATTGTATTGTGTGTGGGGCATAAATAGACAAGCCGATCATATCCAGCTCACTCTTCAACGGTTCTCATTGCTGAAAATCGGGAGCTGGATGTCCAGAGGCGCATGCGATCGTTCCCCTTGTGCGTAAGTTTTCTCCGCAATCATATTGTCTTTCTTGTTATTATGGGCCATATCTCTCTCTCTCTTCTCCTTTTTCTTTCATTTTCCCTTAAAACGTAATTGTATTGTATTGTATTTACTGTGTAGTTATCTGGTTAGTTAGTCTATGTTATATTGTAGTGTGTGACTTGCAATTGTATTATTCTTTTTTCAAGTATAACATTCATATTAGGCGTTAGACCCTAAGCACGGTATTTGTGTATTTCTTATAGTGTTAAGTATTCTCAGAGTGTCGGTGACGCTCGAACAGCTTTTAAGTTAATAAGGTTACACGGTGTTGCATCTACACTCAATCTCTGCACCAAGGTTTACTGCATAATACACTGTTTTATGGTATAGTTACAAAGGTTTAACATTGTGAGCGTCTGCGCCGCTGGTGATCTCCTTGTGGTCTCGAGCGTTCGCATCGCTATAGCAAATCATTACGTTAGTCGGCAGCCAATAGTGTGCCTGCCTGTGATCTCTTGGCCGTGAGCGAACGTGACGCTTGAGCGTCTCGACCTCGGCTAAGCGATTACTACGCAACGTGCGTACCCTTACAGTACTCCATACGTCAATAGCGTACAGTGTTCTTAGGCCTCTTAAAGGGTTTTAAATAAGATAAATATTTAGCTTTATCAATTGGCTGCTTGTCCAGTCCTTCACATATCTCTGCTAGGTAATTTCAGCAGACATTATCCATCAGCAAAGGGCGGGAGATCATATTCTTCGCAGTGCTGACGGGATAAGCGTCTGCTTCGCTTAGTAAAGGGTGCTGAAGGAATCCGGGAACCGGAGGTAAGAACAACACACTAGTATCTTTTAGAACTGTTTTATTTCTGTTTTGCGTACACACGCATATAGCTGCATTTCTTTTTCGTGTATATTCATATCACTCTCCTGTTTGCCATTGTATAATTGATAAACGTGCTGAGAAAGATTTGTTGCTTTTGGTAGTTAAAGAGTAAAAACGATACATTAAGGGGTAATTTGTAAAACACACGCACAGCTTCGCCTGAGATACAAGGAAAGACCTGTGTGGTGCTTGGTAGATGATTACAGTTAAAGATCATCTACATTGATAAACGTGCTAATTGTATTTTTGTATGGCCAGCGTACACGTGTCTCTAACAAAAGGCTGAGACTCGCGAACACAACCCAAAGGCCGACGCACGCAGCGTATATTACGCAACGGAGCGTCTGGGTACGCCCACCGAAACTCAAATCGCACAATAGCATTGTTTTAGTGGGGGCGGTATAGCATAGCCATGTGATAATAGCACAAATTGATTTCAGTTTTTCCAAAACTTAGTTTAAATACCTTACTTTACTGTAATGCCTCTGGGGACAGCTATCAGACTACGGGAAATGATTTTTCTGATCAGAAAACTATAAGAATGATAGTGGGTTGAAAACGGTATGAGTGTATTGAATCCCGCTTTGTGAACTGAGTGATCTGGGTGATCTTTGGTGGAACGTGATGAGCACGGTCTGAGTGAAAACGTGCAACAGAGTGTGATAAAGTTTTCGTTGTATTACGCTCTGGCTGTTTTGGAGCACAGTAGGGAGACTCCAATGATCCTACCATTTATGGGCAACAAGTGTCTATAAGTGGTACGATTGGACCGCACGGTTGTATGTGTGACCAATAACGCAACGTGATATGAGGTAGTATATCCATGCGTAAATCTTGCCCTCATACGTGTTGTAGGGAGCACATGCAAGCGTGATTTGTGTAAAGAAGGGAATTTTCACTGGTCTCTCAGGAAAATCTCTAGAGATAGGGCCTGTAACGGTTACACGTGTCTGCTAAAAGGGGCGGATTCGTTGTACTCGGAGCAGGAGTAGTTAAGTGGAAGAGCTTTAAGGATTTCCACCGTAGACTTCTGTGTTTGGTGCATTTTAGGAAGTTTTTCTGTGTTAAAAAGGTCCACAATGGAAGCCAAGTGCACAACACAGGGACGTTCAGCAGTCAGGGTTCAGACTGCAGAGGCTTGCAGACCCCGAGGGTCTGCTCGGTTAGTAATGTGGAGGAGGTATGGTCCCCACACTGAGACCTTTTGTGATGAATGGACACGAATGACTGCGGGGGATAAGGCACCATTTCCCGGGATAGGTAGTTTTGACTTAGAGGTATTGCATAATTTAAGGCAAAGGATCTGTCTCATAAAATCCTGGAAACAACGAGTTAAACATAATGATTGTTTACAGATATGGCTACAGGAAAGTGACATGCAAAGAAATGTAACTTACATACCTAACTTTCATCCTGAGAGGAGAGACATGGCAATGGAGAGGATTATGGTTGCGGAGAAAGGCACGATGGGGTGCGATAAAAGTGCACTTAGTAACTATATTAAGAATGAATGTAACAAACGTAATAAGGTTTATAAAAATGAAAGTGTTAAATGGACAACTATTAACCCATGCAAGTCGCACCCCTTGTTAAACTTTCCTCAGGAACACCAACAAGAAAGTGAGCCCAGCACAATGTCGGAGCCTTTTCCAGCAGCCATCACACAAGACATCCAGGTGGACGCAACCAAATCGGTAAAGACTGTAATCAAACCCCCTAACGGAGGGTCAGGTGAGGTCGTGTCCACAGGTACGTATGGTATTATACATCACGCACAAACAAATGTACCTCATATCGTGGAATCAATTCAGAATGACGTTACTGGACTTAATCCTGTCAAGGTAATTGCAGTACCAAATGGGAAAACTGACTCTTCAGGAGTCACTCCTGTCAGGAACATCGCAATGTACTGCCCCTTTTCCCGAACAGAATTAAGAACAATTCTGTCTGAATTTCCTGATCCCAGGAAAGACTTAGTTGCTTGTCAAAAATACATTAGAGTGCTAGGAAACACTGCAGAGCCAAATAAAGATTGGAGGACAGTTTTGAGGGCGTGTTTACCCCCCGATGTTGATTCATTGAAATTTATCGCTGATTGTAAGCTAGATGAGGAAGTACCACTAACAGACAAGTATAACCAAGATAATGTAAAAAGAATCAATCTACAGTTAGGAGTATATTTTCCTACAGTAGTAAAGTGGAATAAAATCTTTACAATAAAACAAAAAGAAGGTGAATCCGCATCAGAGTATTTTCACCGGGCTCTGCAGGATATGGCTAGGTACACTGGTATAGATGACATTGAAACTAACGTACACCACAGAGAGGTAGCCGTGTCTGTATTAATGGACAGCTTAAAAGACACACTAAAAATTAGGGTACAAACCTCTATACCTCATTGGAGAGGTATCTCGGTGGCTGCATTAAGAGAGTCCGCTATCGAGCATGACCAAAATATCCAAAGAACCAGGGAAGCACAGGGAGAGCGGTTGATGGTACTGAGCATCCAAGCACTAGAGGAGGCATCAAGTCGACCGGAACCCCAGGCCCCTAGCACATGGAGAAAGCCAAGGATTTGTTATCATTGTAGAAGAGAAGGGCATTATGCCAGCAACTGTAATAACCCACATAAAGTCAGACCCCCTAGACCAAGAAATGAGCAAAATTATAACACACACAATTATAATCAGGGATCTTTTAGGAAGAATTTTGGGCCACACCCATGATATGTAGTCAGGAAAGGTGATCATTAGGACTGATGGTAAGCCTGAGGTAACGGTTAATAAATTGGGAGGTCATTCACTGAAGACACAGGAATGACAAGGTGAAACGTTGTAAATGTATTTGTGAAAAATGTTTTTTTTTTCTCTCTCTCTCCCCATCTCTGACGATTATTAGTAAGGACTCAAACATTGCATATCCGCTTGGTCTTTGCAGAAGTCTACCAAACCCCAGCATGACCTATCCGCATCAATGTATCCTGGCCAGATACAGACAGTGGAGTAATGCAGGTGCTGGTGGGGAGGGACTGCGCAAGGAAACCATTGGACATGTAGATATGACAGCCTGATGATCTGACAATGTTTTAAAAAAAAAATGTTCGAAAAATGTTTTTTTCTCTTTTCCTATTGCTGGTTATTGTTGATTTATGTAATATATATATGCATATGAATTGTTCTCTCTCTTTTGTTTTTTTATTTTCCTCTCTTCTCACTCATGTTTTCATGGTTTAAAGATGGTATGTCATACATCAGCTAGACAAATGGTAATGCAAGATTTTTGCTCCTTACAGAAAGATCGCTGGTTTGGAAGAAATATTGCATCACCGGAATGTTCGTTTGGAAGACTGAGAGACAGCACCTTTGAGATGACAGCAGAAAAAGAAGAACAACAAGACTAGAGAACTTAATTATCGTAACAAGTTTCTCTCCCCCTCAAACTGTTTTTCTGTACCCCATTACAAATTTCTTCTTTTCTCCTCCTGTAAGATGGACTTGCCACAAGAGACTGTGATATGGATTTTCCTGTTGACCCTGATGTTGACCAGAGCAGTCTGTTTCAGTGAGAGTACCAGTGAGGTCGAGAAAGAAGTTTTGACACCAGAAAGGTTCCAATGACTAAGACGGAGGTGTAAATTTCCAATAGCAACACAAGCACCGAACAAAGGCGAGTACCGGAAACAATCTAACAGCCATGTTATTTGTAAACATTTTTTTTGGATTGTTAGCTGAAGAAAACTGTATCTGTAGGCTCTGTGACAACGTAGTTGAGGATGGGTGCATTAAGAAATGCCAATCCAGTTTTAATATCCACATGGACCGGCATCCATTGAGTGACTATCACTCCTTAGTGGGTAGTGTGCTAAATCAAACAGACTGTTGGGTATGCTCTCAAGTACCTCAAGGTCATAGCAAATCAGGACTAGTACCATTTCCTTTAACGGTAGGGGAGGTACTTGAGCTAAAGGGTGGGAGACCGGTGGACAGGAGGTTTAATATCTCCAGTCCTCCTAGTTTGAAGCTCCACCAATATCATGTGGATAGATCCCTAATATGTTTTAACATTACCAATCCCCGAAAGCCGGGAAGTTGGGAAGTGTCATGGAGCAACCAAACCATGACCTTTTCATATAGAGCAGATAGAATGCCTACAGATACAGAGCTTATACGCCACATAGCCAGTAGAGAAAAATCTTTCCGATATAGGTATACCCTAGGAGGTAGGATTACGAGAGTTGGAGAGGTATCACCAGGATACTGCGCACATATCGTACAAACTGATACGTGTACTAAACAAATGGGAGAATTAGGGGTAGGAGATTTCACATGGAGGATGTGTAATATGGTTATGTCTTACTCCGTCCCATATGTTCTCCCCGATGATGCATATTTCATATGCGGGAGGAAGGCGTATAAGTGGCTTGCCCCAAACTCTGAAGGATTGTGTTATATTGGAAAAGTACTGCCAGAAGTAATGACTGTATCACATGCCAAAATGAAAGATATACACCGTGTTGCCCAAGCTCCTTATACTCACACCCATTACGAGCACGTAGTTAAACGGCACCTGATAGAAAGAACAGAGCATCCGGCCTCTGACATGATCCATGAATCCACCGGGATTCAGTTTCTAATCGCGTTAGACATCACTCGCACCGCCAGAGGAGTGTTGAATTATAAATACATATCTGCGCTCGCAAATTTGTTAGACAATATCACAGAAATGTATGATGACACGTTTAGGTATACTGGAAGAGAACTTCAAGCTTATAAAACAGAACTGGTTCAGCATAGAATGATTCTCAATTATCTCACGGCAGTGACAGGTGGATATTGTGTCACACTGGCAACGCAGTACGGCGTGAAATGTTGCACATATATTACAAATAGTACCGAGGACCCGGTCGAGGTCATAGACCAAAAGATGGACGATATTCTCCAACTGAAGTGGGAATTTCGCAGGAGACACAATCTCACTCTTGCTGCTGTAGGTAATGAGCTGACTGGTTGGGTGTCATGGTTGAACCCGCGAAATTGGTTCTCTGGTTTAGGAGAATGGGCTCACGGAGTCATAATGGATGTAGGGAAGTTTCTCCTATGTATCTTAGGTGTTATCATAACGATTGGCTTGATATTTAGATGCGGTCAGGCTTTAATGAAGTGCAAACGAGGTACTAGGGTGATGAGTTTAAGGAGTGAGGAAATTGTAATTCCAATGGATTTGATTTATGACCCAAATGTAGAAACAATGATGTGATGAAAATGCGATTTCTACGGTCCGTTTCTTTCACCTGTTTTTCCGTTTTCTCCAAGGTAAAAAGACCCACTTGGACGAGGAATTTGATGATCCTGTATACAGACAACTGATGGATTGAAGAAGAAGTTTTGACAACCTTATACACAGATATTTGATGAACTTTGCCATAGATCCCCAGTTTCCCTAGAAATTTTAAAATTACGCTAGCCCAACACTTTTGTAAATCTATGGACATTGACAAAGCTTTTTGCCCACACGCCTTTTGGCAAAAGCACAAAGAAGACTGCATTCAACAGACACCGAACAAGACTTCAACCGACAAATGTTCATTTACCTGACATAGAATACCACTGCATTTACCGTAATTATGTCTTTTCTTCATCTCTACAACCTTCAGATAATTACACACATAGTCGATAGGGAATACAGGCACAGATATCAGCAATCACATATTCCCCCATTCATGTATCATCAACTAAAATGTGCTCCCCATTTGTTACAACCACAGCCGAAAAGAGCTCGGTAAAGTTTGACAGCCCATCCACAGACCCGTACCACGGGATAAGAAGGAATTCAAATGTATACTTCGCAATTCCTCGAAGCTTGATTTAAAACACGTACGGCACGATGATACATGACCCCCAAACACGGATTCATACACACATGCTTCTGCTATCTCACTAGGTCATACCCTTTTCCTACCTTCTCCTCTCCTCCCCTACCCAACCATGGAAATGTATTAACCCCTGACATATATTTTTCTCGTTTTGAAATGTTTTAGGAAGTGGCAGTTATTGTCGACTGCCAAAGGGTGGACTGTCAAAGTCAGAAAAATATCACGATGCACACTGCCATATTTGCACCTCATATGTGTCCCTGCTGCGCATGCGTGCGCTCTCCCGTGCGTGCGCATACTCGCTGTTGCGGGCACCCGCAGGCGCACGGTATGCGCATTTACGGTAGATTGTATGCGTCTAGCGGGCGACTCTTTCGTTACATATTTCCACTATATAATGTATTTTGTAGATCATGGTCCCTTTGATAGATTCTGAAAGTTTGGTTAATGCAGCATGTACATGGACAGAGAAATCCCTCTTTGTTTGATACGAAGGGTCAGACAGGAGTAATACTGTGGTGTTTAGTATCCATCGGAAGAGTATTTAATTAGCAATATTCCGGTGTTGGTTTGAAGCGGATTAATCGCTCGTGCGAATAGTTATGGACATAAGAAGTTTATGTCCATTTACTATTATTTGCACTTACTTATCCATGCGGCGGGAAACCCAGTTCCCCACCCACCTGAGCAGTTGGAAATCGTCACAGCCCACCTGTATGAATCAACCTATGACCTTTTGTTATAATGCGAGGAGGATGTGTCCAATGAACAATGAGATTGTAGGGACCATTGAATTGTATTGTGTGTGGGGCATAAATAGACAAGCCGATCATATCCAGCTCACTCTTCAATGGTTCTCATTGCTGAAAATCGGGAGCTGGATGTCCAGAGGCGCATGCGATCGTTCCCCTTGTGCGTAAGTTTTCTCCGCAATCATATTGTCTTTCTTGTTATTATGGGCCATATCTCTCTCTCTCTTCTCCTTTTTCTTTCATTTTCCCTTAAAACGTAATTGTATTGTATTGTATTTACTGTGTAGTTATCTGGTTAGTCTATGTTATATTGTAGTGTGTGACTTGTAATTGTATTATTCTTTTTTCAAGTATAACATTCATATTAGGCGTTAGACCCTAAGCACGGTATTTGTGTATTTCTTATAGTGTTAAGTATTCTCAGAGTGTCGGTGACGCTCGAACAGCTTTTAAGTTAATAAGGTTACACGGTGTTGCATCTACACTCAATCTCTGCACCAAGGTTTACTGCATAATACACTGTTTTATGGTATAGTTACAAAGGTTTAACATTGTGAGCGTCTGCGCCGCTGGTGATCTCCTTGTGGTCTCGAGCGTTCGCATCGCTATAGCAAATCATTACGTTAGTCGGCAGCCAATAGTGTGCCTGCCTGTGATCTCTTGGCCGTGAGCGAACGTGACGCTTGAGCGTCTCGACCTCGGCTAAGCGATTACTACGCAACGTGCGTACCCTTACAGTACTCCATACGTCAATAGCGTACAGTGTTCTTAGGCCTCTTAAAGGGTTTTAAATAAGATAAATATTTAGCTTTATCACCTTCACCCAGGAAGGGGGGGGGGGCACACACCCCGACTGCCCCGGCCCCAAACCTGCCAGTTCAAGTATTTGCTTCGCACTGAACTTGATGCTGCTGCGCCGGCGCCCTGCCGCCAGCCCCCTCCTCGCTTGCTGGCACGTGGCTCCCTTGTTCCTCTGTCTGGCTTGGACATACAAACTGGCCAGCCTGTGGGCCCTTATGCCCCTAGCCCGCCTGTTGGCGGCCACCATCATGCCACCTTTCTCCTGGCCAGCTTCTTGGCCAGACAAACTGCTTTGGCCCCTGCTGGGCACTCCCTGATTCCTGCATCTCTGCCAGCTGCCTGTGCTTCACCTGTCACAAAACTGCCAAACCTGACCAGGTGCCCTGGCTGTTTCTGAACGTGCCTTGCACTGTTCCTGACCATGCTGCCGCAGCTTATCTCCCTGCCCACGCCCGGGCCTAACTCACGAAAAATAGCTAGAAGAGGCAAACCGTTCTATCCTCCTAACATCTGATGCTAACATCAATGGTTGCCCCCTATTGGATCCTGCTGCATTACCATTAACTTCTGCTAACACCAGTAGCACGCTAAATGCAAACCTCAATGGTTACGAACCCTCAGGAACCAGCTGCCTCTCTGCATCTCCGCTGCCGGCAGCCCGTGGGCCAACGCTTCAAAGCAGTTAGTTGGGAAAAACCTTCCTAACCTCCTATTGTATGCCAACATCGATGCTTTGAACCCTCGGATGCTAAAACTGTCTTGGGCCCTCAGTTTCTCTGGTGCGATAGGCACGCTGAATACCTCCAGCATGACCTGTAGTTCGCGCAGCAATTGGCTGTGCTGCAGCTTGTGGCCCTGCCCCCAGGAGATCATCTAGGTGGTGTGCTGTGGCTCTTGACCCTGTGCGCCCCTGCCGGCACCACTGCAGGGAAGAGTTGAAAGCTCCGCAGACAGCACCCGAAATGCTGCGCGCCCATCGGCAATACATTTTCCCCTGAAAAATTCTCCACCGCAGCTTCGTCCCATGAGACTGAAGCTCTCCTGATGCAAAGGGAAGCAGCCTTAAAAGGCTGACTCTAAGTCCAGCTTTGCCCTTAGGGCTCCCAATGTCAGGATCCATAACGTGATCGGATCCTGAAATATGATAGTGTATATATTGTCTGACATGTAGTATCATGCTATTTCCTATTTTATAAATGACATTTCTTAAACTGCATTGTAATTAACATAGAGGACAGTTGTAATTCCCCTTTGCTGGATTGTGAAAGAACAGGATGTTTATTTTTCACCACAGGGGGGGGAGCTGTAATGTGGGACAGCTCAAAAAGTCTGATACCTGGCTTCCTGACTCTGCCTCTTCCCAGGGGTTATCACACCTCACAAGAGGAGTATCTGATAATGCTGCTTCCTGAATGACAGCCATAAAATTGCTGTAGGATGGACAGGAAACCCAATCTCTGAGCTTCAAACACAAATGCTTTTGACTTTTTGAGTGTGTATAACTGGACAAGCAGGCTCAACACACTGTGTCTTCAATTTCTCCTGCCTTTGAAAAAGGGTTAAACCCCCCACCAGTAAGGGGGGTTTCTTTGGAGTGGCTAACAGGGCTTAAGACTGACCTGCTCACCCTCCCTTGTGCTCGGACCGTCCTAATGGCCACCTCACTGGCTGGTACTGCCCTGAGCATAGTTCCTTGCCTAATGCGTCGGTTACCAACGCCCCTTCGGGGTAGGACAGGTGCTGGATGTGCCTGACCTCCCTCCCCAAAGGTGAAATTACCCATCCTGGCAATGGCGGGGCTGCGAATGGCCCCACCGTCCTGCCTAACGCTAGTTCCTTAGCGATTTTCTCGCGTACCGCCCCCAGCTGCCTCCTTACGGACCTTATGTCCCTGGAGCTACTGTTGGCGTGCCTCTCTGGTTATAGGTACCCTAAAACCATCCTTGAAGCCCCCCCGCAGAGAATTGGCTTCCTTTAAACCTGGGATACCTGGGCAGCCCTGCCAGGCCCATGCCCAACTCCACAGGACTATTCGCTTTTCCTAGGCCCAGCTGGTGTGGGCCCCTTTTGCGGGTGACTACCCCTCTCTCTGTTGCACTCCTTGACGGAGTGGTTCACACCACAGAACGTGCATGCGTGCTTGTAGTTGCACTGGGTGCGGATGCACGCATAATGCAGAAAAACCCAGCGTCTAATTTCTTGCTTTGCATGCCCTGCCCTGGATTTTTTGTGGCGCTGCGCCCCATTTAGCTACGGCCGCCGCCTGCGCTTTGAGCCAGATGTCTAAGTCTCTAGTGCCAAAGTCAATGGGCTTTATGCCCCACGGCCTTGTACACAGGATACATGAAATTGGTGTAATTTAACATGCTCATGGCTGCCTCTGGGTAAAAACAGTGTCCCTCAGAGGAAAACACAGGTAGAACATACAAACTCCACACAGATATAGCTCTGGCAGTATTGCTAACATTCTGTACATTCCGCACATTTCCTGGAGTGAACATATATCTATAAAAGCCCCTTTTTCAATCTCCTTTCTACTCAGCGCCGGCAAATGGGCCGCTACTGATCCGAAAGCGCATACCAGGCCTGCGGATCTGTTTGCAGCTCTTGCCTGGAATGCAGCCTCCCCCCTCTGCCTCAGCCTTTTAACCCCCTCATGGCTCTTTCCTCCCCCTGCTAGCCTACTGGCAGCCCTGCTCTCCTAGGTGTGACGGGGAGGACGGGTATACCTGCCCCCGTCCCTCCCTTTCCCCCGTTTGGCCCGCGGCCACGTGTGCCCCCCCTCTCCCCTATATCGCTGCAGCGCCATTTTGGCGCCTATGCTCCCTTAACATGGGCAGTTTTACGTCCCTCAGTCAGTCCACGCCCCGTCACCCAGCACTGTAATGTGGTCAGTAAGTTGCATTGCCCTATTTCTATATGAAACGTCAGTGTATCATGACTTTCAGATGCGTCAGACTGGAAAGCAAAGCATATCGCTCCCGCAATATAAAATAAAGGGCATGCAGTTGCCATGAGTAACAGATACCAGCAAACACACTGAACAGTGAAGAGAATGGACAGTTGCTACATGTTTGTTATTGGTCTGTTTGTATGACCAGCAAGTATGGCAGTATCTGGACATTGCTACCATCTGTGTCCATCCAGCAAGTTGGGCTGGCTATCTGTATCCAACCAGCAACCAAAAATAAAGGGCGAGGTCACATTCCTTGTATGGGTGCCCCTCTAACAGGTGTGAGCACAAGCACGCATCCATCCACCCCTTCCTGCCACCCACATCTCACAAAGCGCAGTCATGGATCCAGGGAGCTGCATGGGCACACACACTGATTGCCAGCAAGCAAAAAAAAGTTCTAATAAAAAAAAAAAAAAAAGCTACTAGACTGGAGCATATGTGTAAGGTGCATTACAGTGTGGAATTGTGTATTATGGGCATTACTAATGTGGGGCATGTGTGTAAGGTGCATTACAGTGTGGAATTGTGTATTATGGGCATTACTAATGTGGGGCATGTGTGTAAGGTGCATTACAGTGTGGAATTGTGTATTATAGGCATTACTAATGTGGGGCATGTGTGTAAGGTGCATTAGTGTGTGGCATTATGCAGGGTTGAATTGGAACACAGGGTAACCTCCGGTGGGCCCCACTGCCCGAGTGTTGCTGGGCCAGATGCAGAACTAGCGGTGGTGCTAGGGAGCACCAGCCAAAATCTTGCCTAGGGCATCAAATTGGCTAGGGCCGGCTCTGGGTCTAATCAAATCACTGGTCCAGCCAGTGTCTACACCATCGTAGCATTCTGTCTCCCAGGACATGCAGCAAACTGCTATTTTACAATCGGGTCCTTGCCTGCCCCCCGATGCCAATCACGCAGTCCTGGGGTCTCCTGAAGTAAAGGTGCTAGCTGCTCTTCTCTAACCCCGCCGGAAGTACCTGTCTGTGGCCATACGCTGTGCAGGAGTTTTTGTGCAGGTGGGTAGTGACTGAGCCACAGCGCTGGCATCTAGGGAACTGCCCAGCACTGCTTGCTCAAATGAACAAAAGAAAATAAAAGCTTGGGCATCCAGCTCCTGCTGGCACCAAGTCAAAACTGACGTGCCTGAGCATGAAGTCAGGGTGTAGTGGGGGGGCTGAGGCATCCTGGGATTTTGTGTTTGTTTGCATGTGTGGGAAGGCATTGTATAGGAGCAGCATATGGAAGGCATGCTGGTCCTTGTAGTGCTAATGAGAGATCCTATGTGTAGCTCTCAGGTAAGCTAGCCCTCAATCTGGATGTACTTTTGTATGATCCTTTATTATGAGGCCTTACTATAGGGAAATCACATAGCCCTATGTGGGCACTGCGATCATGTAGTATAGGACTGCCGATATCAGATAAGCTGTGAAGTGGCTCGGCAGCTTCCCATGTATTTGTAAATACGGTATATGTAACAAATATCTCTGAATTTCTTTTACCAGATAGTTTCAATTATCATTACAGTTATTAGTGTGCTGGGGGGGAAGGAGGGGGGTCAGATATTTTCAATATATGGGATGACAATCAGGTGTGAGTGGACAACCTGAATAGTGATCTATCAAAGTATGATTTTCACAACACATTTGTGGAAGTGTATCAAGTGACGAACAAAGGAGATTTCAGAGGACCTCAGAAGAAGAGTTGTTGATGTTCATCAGGCTGGAAAAGGTTACAAAACCATCTCTAAAGAGTTTAGACTCCAATCAACAGTCAGATTGTGAACAAATGGAGGAAATTCCTGGCCATTATTACCCTCCCCAGGAGTGATTGACCAACAAAGATCATGCCAAGAGCAAGTCATCTAATAGTTTGCAAAGTCATAAAGGAACCAAGGTAACCTCTAAACAACTGAAGGCCTTTCTCACATTAGCTAATGTTAATGAGTCCATCAGGACATTGAACAATGGTCTGCATGGCAGAATTGCAAGGAGAAAGCCAATGCTCTCCAAAAAGAACATTGCTGCCTGTCTTCAGTTTACTAAAGATCACCTGTACAAGCCAAAAGGCTATTAGAACAATGTTTTGTGGGCAGATGAGTACAAAATAAAACTTTTTGGTTTAAATGAGAAAAAAAGTTATGTTTGGGGAAAGGAGAACACTGCATTCCAGCATAAAAAACTCATACCATCTGTGACACATGGTGGTGGTATCATTGTTTGGGCCTGTTTTGCTGCATCTGTCCCAGGATGACTCACCATCATTGATGGGACAATGAATTCTGAATTATACCAAAATATTCTAAAGAAAATGTCAGGACATGAGCTGCATCTCAAGA
This sequence comes from Pseudophryne corroboree, assembly GCF_028390025.1. Lineage (NCBI taxonomy): Eukaryota > Metazoa > Chordata > Amphibia > Anura > Myobatrachidae > Pseudophryne > Pseudophryne corroboree. The sequence continues at coordinate 404,183,074 of NC_086446.1, forward strand.
GAATGTGGGTCCTGCAGCAAGACAACGACCCATAGCATACAAGTCATTTGACCAAAGAATGGTTAAAGAATACATTTAAAGTTTTCGAATGGCCAACTCAAAGTCCTGATCTTAAACCAATCGAAATGTTGCGGAAGGACCTGAAGCGAGCAGTTCATTGGAGGAAACCCACCAACATAAAACTGAAGCAGTTACAGAGGAATGGGGTAAAAGCCGATATTCAGGACTAAATCAACAATTACTGGAAACGTTTACATGCAGTTATTGCTGCACAAGGGTGTCATACCAGATACTGAAAGCAAATGTTCCCATACTTTTGCCACTCACATATATGTAATATTGGATCATTTTCCTCAAAAAAATTAGCACATCTAATTTTTTCGTCTCATTTGTTTGATTTGGTTCTCTATCCACTTTTTAGGACCTGTGTGAAAATCTGAGGCAAATTTCAGCAGAAATATACATTCTGAAGGGTTTAATTTTCTATATTTCTGCTGAAATTTGGCCTAAACTTGCCTCAGATTCTCACACAAAAGTAAAAGTAGATGGAGAATCAAATGGGACATTTACATAATTTTTTAAAAATAAAGAATCAAGCCATTTGATGTATTGTTAAAATTAACTTTGAAAATTTAAATTTGACAGATGTTTCAAGAATTCAATATCTATTACCGTGACTGTAGAGTTAGAGTCTACATCCATGTTTTTCTGGTAATTGGCATAGGCACACTATGCAATATGGACCATAGTCCTTTGATTATTTATATACAGTTTCCTATATAGCGAAGCATATTACATTGAGCTTTACAATTGGAATCAACAGTGATAAGACAAACTGGGTAATAACAGACAGAGGTAGGAAGGCCCTGCTAGCAAGCTTACAATCTATAGGGAAATAGGAAGGATACACAAGGATTGGCTCTATCTGTAGCAGAGCGCTCCCACCAGATTGTAAAGCCAGCCCTGATGGGATGTTATTAGATATGAATGCTTCTGAAGGTTATGTGGGCGGTTCAGAAATTTGATAGGCTTGCCTGAATAGGTGATTTTTCAGGGAACGCTCAAAAGTTTCGAGGCTAGAGGAGAGTCATATTGTGCGTGGGAGGGTATTCCATAGGGTGGGTGCTACCCGAAGATAGTCCTGCATTTGTGAATGGGAGCGAGTGATCCGTGCAGATGAAAGACGTAGTTCTTGTACAGAGCGGAGAGGTCGAGTTGGGAGATATTTTGAGATAAGCGAAGAGCTATATGTTGGTGTAGTTTGGTTCATAGCTTTTTATGTGAGTAGAAGTATTTTATATTGAGTATGGTAGTATATGGGCAACCAATGGAGGGACAGAGAATCAACAGACAATTAAATTCTTGCTAGGAAGATTAGCCTTGCATCTGCATTCAAAATGGATTGTAGTGGTGAGAGTCTTTTCTTGGGAAGACCAGTAAGGAGACTATTGCAGTAATCAATGCAGGAGATTATGAGTGCATGGATTAGAGTTTTTGCAGTGTCATGTGTAAGATAAGGATGTATTTTGGATATGTTTGTCGATGCATGTAACATAGTTTAGAGACAGATTGAATGTGTGGAACAAAGGACAGTTTAGAGTCATGGATGACACCAAGCTTGTGAGATAGGGTGGATAGTCGAGTTGTCAACAGTTATGGAGATATCAGATTGGTAACTACTCTTGGCTGGCGGGAATATAGGCAATTCTGTTTTGGAAATGTTGAGTTTGAGTTTGGCAAGAAGACATCCAAGATGAAATGGCAGACAGGCATTCAGTGACACAGACCAATACAGATGGTGATAAATCTGGGGAGGACAAGTAGATTTGAGTATCATCAGCGTACAAATGATACTGAAATCCGAAGAAGCTGATTAGTTTACCAAGAGATGAGGTATAGATTGAGAAAAGCAGAGGACCAAAGACTGAGCCTTGCGGTACTCCAACTGATAGAGGTAGCAAAGAGGAGACGGAATCAGAGAAGTGAACACTGACAGAGAGAATAGAAGGGTAGGATGAGAACCAAGAAAGAGCTGTGTCCTGAAGACCTAGTGATTTTAGTGTTTGTATGAGAAGAGTGGTCAACAGTGTCAAAAGCAGCAGAGAAATCTAGAAGAATAAGAAGTTAGTAATGGCCTTTCGATCTAGCAGAGACCAGATCATTCACTACTTTGGTCAGTGCTGTCTCTGTGGAGTGTTGGGCAAGAAAGCCTGACTGAAGTGGGTCCAGAAAGTTGTGGGAGTTAAGAAAGTGTGTGAGGCAAGTGCAGGTGCAGGCAAGTCTCTCAAGTAACTTGGAGAGACATGGTAGCTGAGAGATGGGACAGTAATTAGAGAGGAATGTTTGGGTCAGAATTGTGTTTTTTTGAAAATGAGAATAATCACTGTATGCTTGAACAGAGAAGGAAAGATACCAGGAGAGAGAGAGAGAGATATTACTGATTTGTTATGGTTGGGATAACTACAGGAGACAAAGTTTTACTGACTTGTGACGGTTTAGGATCAAGAGGAGAGGTAGTGGAGTAGGAGGATGAGAAGAGTGTTGATACTTCATCTTCACTTGTGAGATCAAATGAAGAGAAAGTGCCAGAGGGGGTCAGGTAGGGAATTAAGCAGGTCACTGGCCGAGTTAGAGCATACCATTTCATCTCAGATCTTATGAATCTTATCCTTGAAGTAGGAAACAAGATCTTGTGCACAGATAGTAGCTAGGAGGTGTGTGTGGGTGAGGGGATAGGGGGAGGGTAAAGAAGTTATTTAAATGCATTAAAAGGTCGCTTGGGGTTGGTGGCATGAGAAGAGACGAGATATTGGAAATATATTTGTTGGGCAGTGTCCAGGGCCTAACGATAGGAGTGGAAGGTGGTCTTATATGTGAAAAAGTCACTCAGATTCCGAGATTTACGCGACTGATGTTCTACTTCACATGACCATTTCTGTAGGGGTCTTGTTGATTATGAGTGCCACGGTTGGCATCTAAGCCTACGAGGAGTGTGATGGGTAGCTGGAGCCACTTCATCACTCTAGAGCATAGGTTCTCAAACTCGGTCCTCAGGAGCCCACACAGTGCATGTTTTGCAGGTCTCCTCACAGAATCACAAGTGAAATAATAAGCTGCACCTGTGGGCCTTTTAAAATGCGTCAGTGAGTAATTAATACACCTGTGCCCCTGCTGGGTTACCTGCAAAACATGCACTGTGTGGGCTCTTGAGGACAGAGTTTGAGAACCTATGCTCTAGAGTCTGTCTCAGTTGGGATACAGCAGTCTCGGGAGAGGTTTAATATAGAAATTGGTGAGAGCAGTTGTTGCAGAGAGGTGGAACGTTGTTGAAAATGTATATTGTTAGTATTTCTGCGGGTTAGAGGATGCTTGCTTTTTTTTTTTTTTTTAAATTCAATATGTTTTTATTGATTGATTTTTCCAGACAAACCATAACATTAAATAAAAAAGTATGCACTGTGTACACACAAAAAAACAACAACGAATGTTGTATGCATTAACATAACTACCTAAATAAAGTTGCAAACAGCTACAAGTTATACATAACGAGTGTCGTGATTTCTTTACATTTGTTCATACAATGGTGATACATGAAGTGACCAGATATCAATGCGAGGCAGAAGCACGGGTACACTGGTATAGTGGGGATGATATCCACCTATCCCATATCTTGTAAAATTTATCCGGGGCTTTCCTAGAAATATAAACAAACTTTTCATGGGACACAACCGAGTTTACTAACGGGATGCATTTATTAATATCAGGGCCCTCAGTCGCCATCCATGAGCGTGCTATCAATACTTTGGCCAAAGCGCATAAATTAAGAATATATCTTCTAGAATGAGCATCCAATATCTCCTATTCTATGACCCCAAGGATACACACAAGGGGGGTAAACACATCAAAGGGGATTCCCGTAGAGGCTATCATCCGTATCACCGCTTGCCAAAAGTCCTGCACCACCGGACAGGCCCACAATAGATGCCAGAAGGTACCGTCCAGAGAGGCACACTTCGGGCACCTAGAGTCACTCCGTCCCCCTATGTTAACAAGACGGGTGGGGGTGATGTAGACTCGGTGTAATATAAACAAGTGTATCTGTTGAAAACGAGCCGAGGTGGTAGCGGTACGTGAAGTCCCCAAGGCCTCCTCCCATACATCTAGGGAAACCGGTCCCAAATCAGCCTCCCATTTAGTTTTAAGGTATAAGAGACTGTCAGAATGGTGGGCACCGAGCAAAGCGGAGTAGAGAGCAGAAACAGTCCCGGAGCCTAGAGTATCAGTCAGGAGCAGGTGAACCGGTGACTTCTGAAGGAGAGGTGGAGCAGCACTAAACTGAGACGCGCACGCGTGGCGAAGCTGAATATATCTATAATAATAGGATGCGGGTATATTAAACTCAGTCTGCAGTTGTCCAAAAGAAATAAGCGTGCCCGAGGCGTACAATTGATTGAGGGAACAAACACCCCAGCGTCCCCACACCGGTCCCATTTGTAGGGACATGAAATGGGTAAGAGCACGAGTGTGCATCAATGGGGTGTCAGGATCCCATCCTTCCCCCCCCCCCCCAACATAGAGTATCTGCCTCCAAACCATCATCGCTTGTTTAACTAACCAACGGCATCTTAAGTAGTGCAACATTATCACTAAGTAGGAGCTGGAGGGGTGACAAATTGATTTCAGATGCTAGTAATACAGAACAGATTAATAAATCCCCAGACGAATCAGAGACCCAAGGAATTAGATGGAATAACTGAGCCGCTAAGCAATAGAATCTAAGTTTAGGGAGGGCCAGACCACCCGAGTCCCGAGGTCTAGTTAGGGTATCTAGTTTAATCCGAGCTCTACGGTTGGACCAAACCAGTGAGGACAAGAGACCATCTATGATACCAAATAATCTCTGGGGGAGATAGACCGGGGAATGTTGGAGTACATACAGCATTTTAGGTAATACAACCATTTTAATTAGGTTTATCCTACCCGTAACAGTAAGTGGCAATTTACTCCACACCCTGACACGAGACCGTAGATAGTCCATTTGAGGACGTATATTCAGATCAATAAATTGTGAGGACCGGTTGGTAACCCATACCCCCAGGTATTTAAAAGAGTCCACCCAACGAAGCGGCAGGTCCCCGGGAGGGCAGACAGGACAGGGGCCTCTAAGCGGAAGGACACAGGACTTGTCCCAATTAATGGACAAACCAGAGAATCCCCCAAAAGTGTCAATTACTTCCAAGATATGAGGCATAGTGGTAAAGTAATCAGGTACAAATAGGATCGGGGACAACCCTGTCTCGTCCCTCTCTGTAGAGAGAAAATGGAGGATATGTGGCCGTTAACAGAAACCCTAGCCCGGGGTGCAGAATAAAGCAGTTGGACCCACTTTTTAAAAATAGGTCCAATACCAAATCGGTCCAATGTCCCCCACAAGAAGCCCCACTCCACAGAATCAAAGGCCTTAGCAGCATCCAGGGAAACTATAGCTGAGGAGTAGGACCCCTCGTGAGGGGCCTGGAGATGCGTATAGAGTCTACGTAGATTAGGTAAAGTGGACCGGCCCGGCATGAACCCTGATTGGTCCTCATGTATTAATTGTAGAATGACAGCGCTAAGCATTGTCGCTAGTATTTTAGCTAAAATCTTAACGTCAGTTGTTAACAAGGAAATCGGACGGTAAGATTCGACTCGTGTTGGGTCATTATCCGGCTTAAGGAGAACTATAATTAGGGCCTCAGCCATAGAGTCAGGCAACCTACCCTGCACAAATAAATTATATATAGCAAGGAGTTTAGGGCCATAAAAAGGTAAGTGCTTTTTATAAAGTTCCAGGGGTATTCCATCAAGACCCGGGGTCTTCCCTCCAGGAAAAGAGTTAACAGCGGATTCCACCTCAGTCAGCGTTAAAGGGGAGTCCAAAAACGTTACAGCATCCTGGGACAGCATGGGTAATGGAATATCAGCTAGGTACATCTCTATTTCCGTCTCAGTGTGATTAAGCCTAGAACTATACCGCCGTCTATAGTAGTCTACAAAGTCCCCCACAATATCGGGAGTATTAAAATGAGTCACATTATCATTGGTACAAATTGCAGGCACCGTATTAGATGCCCTGTCCGCACTCGCCAATGTTGCCATAAAGCTACCAGGCCTATCACCCGTTGCATAGTACGTGTGTTGAGCATAAAGTAGACGGTACTTAGCCTTATCAGCCAAGCAATCACGCCATTCAGCCTGCGCAAGCAACCACCTCTCCCTCGTAGTGTCAAGACCATCGACCATATACTGCAACTCCAGCCTCCTACATCCTGCCTCAAGGCCACGCTCATCCTGGGCATAACCAGATTTCAAGACGGCCACAGTTTTGATCAGGGTGCCACGGACATATGCTTTAAAGGCATCCCATAAAACTGTGTCAGACACCGAGCCCTGATTTTCCAGCAAAAAGGACTCCCACATCTCCACCAACTCCGCACCGGTGCCCATCTGAGTCAGCCAAAAGGAATTAAACCTCCAAAACCGTGCCCCCCTAACGTCTCCCATGTCCAAACATAGAATTAGCGGGGAATGATCGGAGATTCCCCTGGTAGCATACTGAACATCCACCAACCTGGGCAGCAAGCCTTTGGAGGTTATTGCCAAATCTATCCTGGAGAAGGATAAGTAGGTAGGAGAAAAGCAAGAATACTGTCGCATGCCAGGATGGCGGACCCTCCGCGCATCGACCAAACCCAGACTGTCCACCAGCAGCGCAAAGTCCCTCCTGCGCACCACAGGAGCACCAGGGGACAGTCTAGTTCTATCTAAAACATGGTCAATGACGTTATTAAAGTCACCAAGACAAACAATAGCAACATTCGGATATAGCGTAATAAACTCAGCTGCCTTTTTGAGAACCTCCGGGGAGTAAGGGGGCGGTATATAAACAGCCAGGATAAGCAAAGACATAGAATAAACTTGACATTTTAGAAAAACATATCTGCCCCACTGGTCCAGTTGGACCTGACCAAGGACAAACGGGACCGACCTTCGAACTAGAATTGACACACCCAGCGAATGCGACGTATGGGTGGAGTGGTATGCCCAACCCACCCATGGTTTCTTAAGAGCCAGGACTTTTGCCCCCACCAGATTGGTCTACATGAGGCAAATAATATCCGCACCATATTATTTAAAGTGACGGAGCACTAATGAGCGCTTGACTTTGTCGTTCAGCCCCCGGACATTCCAGGATAGGAGTTTAAGTTGATTAGAGGCCATAAGTCAAGACAAAATAAAATATATGATCGGTCCCGTGTATCCCCGGCAGGCCACCAACACCAGCACTAAATAAAATCGAAAAAAATCGAGGAACCCATAGCATTTGCAACACAGACAAAAAAAAGAAAAAAAGAAAACAAATACAAAAATACAGTTCCTCCCATCCTGCCCCCCCACCCTGTATACCCACCCAAACAGAGGCATACCTTATCCCAATAAACTGTTCCCCCTTAACAAAGAAAAAGCAAACTATACCAACATAAAAGGGCAATGAATGAAATTACCCAAAGACAAAGGCGTAGGTCTCCCACCCTCACATAAGAAAAGTGTGGAGACACCACCCCGAGCCCCAAATACAAACATCAGTGAAGTGGAAAGGTAAACATTAGCAGAGGCAACATAACATTAACCGGGTAACATACTGCAACATGGATATCAGCAAGAAACACTAGCATATATAGAAGGATATATCAGACATTAAGGATCAGCTGCAAGCGCCCGTCTGGCCGGGGCCCAGCGATCCAGCCACAGGGCAGCGTCCCGAGGTGTAGCAAAGAATTTTGTTTCTCCGTCTGCCACCACCCGTAGCCTAGAAGGAAAGAGCATTGCTGTCACACGCCAGAGGCGGCGTTCGCCGCGCTTACCCCTGCGTGCCTGCTGGTCTGTGTTGCGGCCTCCGCCTTCGGTGGGCCACGGGCTCCGGCGTCTGGCTGGCGCGGCTCCCGGCGGTTCTCCAGGTCAAGTGCGCCGCCATGACACCCGGCATCACGTGGGCGGGGGGCAGGTGATGTCATCAGACTGTTCCGCCAATCCAGCGGTGGCGGGAGATTCAAAGTCAGACGCCGGACAGAGCCTCGGCGCCTGAGTATCGTCTTTCCCCTGAAGTGGATGCCAGCGCTCTTGTTCCCGGCGAGAATCTCTGAAGCTGTACTCCAGTGTCTCCGGCATTTCCAGGTGCCAGTTCGCTGCACAGGTTCCAGCGTTCCCAGCGGCTGGTGTCTCTCTGCGGTCCAGTCACCAGTGCTCCTAGGAATCAGCGTGGGCTGCGGGCCCTAATCACCGTTCTCAAGTTCTACGAATCATCAGCGTCTTAAACCACTACACTTAAGTTCTTCAAATCATCAGCGTCTCAGTCACCGTTCTCAAGTACTACAAATCAGCAGCGTCCTAAACCACTGCACCTAAGTTCTTAAAATCATCAGCATCTCAGTTACCGTTCTCAAGTTCTACAAATCAGCAGCGTCCTAAACCACTGCACCTAAGTTCTTCAAATCATCAGCATCTCAGTCACCGTTCTCAAGTTCTACAAATCAGCAGCGTCCTAAACCACTGCACCTAAGTTCTTCAAATCATCAGCATCTCAGTCACCGTTCTCAAGTTCTACAAATCATCAGCGTCCTAAACCACTGCACTTAAGTTCTTCAAATCACCAGCGTCTTAATCTCCGTTCACAAGTTCCTTAAATCATCTGTGTCTTTAACCACTGTTTACAAGTTCTACAAATCATCAGTGTCTTTTAAACATCGCTCACAATTTCTTCAGTCACCAGTATCTTTAACATTGCTCACAAACCCTTCAATGGGCCTGGACATTCCCTCATAAGTTTCCTTTATGCTATATGACTTTAAGTTGTTCTTTTCCTGCAATAAAGCTCTTCAATATTTCACCAAACTTTACTGTCAGAGTCCTGTATGAGGAAATCCTACATCAGGTCACCCCTGTTCCGGCCCAGTTGTGGTTCCTCTTCCCAACCATCGGAAGAATCCCCGAGTTCACAACACCCTCAATCTAGGCCAGTGACAATTGCATACTGTAGATTAAGTTCCTTGAGACGTCTTTTAATCGGAACAAATTGTGCACGGTCCTTTTGCACCTCCAGCGCAAAGTCAGGGAACACAGAAACTTTGGAACCGTTCCACAACAGGGGACCCTTGGTACGCACCAGAGATAAAACAGCGTCCCGGTCTCGGTAGTGGAGAAATTTCGCTATGAGTGTGCGCGGTGGCACCGGCCTGAAGGGAATTCTGTGAGCCCGTTCCACTGTGAAGAAAGGCGTAAAGGAGTCAGCCCCAAAGGAATTTTTCAGCCAAGATTCAACAAACTGCTCCGGGGCCATGCCCTCCTCTTTCTCAGAAAGCCCCACAAAGCTGACATTGTTCCTCCTCAGTCTGCCTTCCATATCTAGCATCTTGCCTTTTATATCGGACAGCTGACCATCAATGGCAGTAACACGGGAGCTAAGCGGTGAGATCTTGTCCTCTAGCGTAGAGGTCCGGGTCTCGACTTCCCCGACCCGTTCTCTAACCTTCTGGATATCGTGTTGGATTAAGGTCATGATAATGTCAAATATTACCTTTAAACATGAAGCTATATACTAATACCGTGGAGCCGTTATTGCTGCTAGACCACGTGCTACGCACTTTGTACGCTATTTGCGTACAGTGTCCCACACGTGGTACGCACTTGGCGTACACACACTGCGCTGAGTGTACGGATTACACACAGCGGGCGCACACACAGTGGATAACCTTTAGACCTTGCTAATAAACACTGTAAGAATATGCTTATACTCTAAACCTTTAGACAAATACTGTAATGTTGTAATGCTTAAAAACCTTAACAAGGTGTCTGCTGTTTGAGCAATTGAGACGCTAAGAAAAGCCCTTTGCAGTAAACAGTGAAAACACAAGACCTGGTTTGGATTTAAAAACCACAGCAGCTCTAACACCGCCGTGGATGGTTTAGAGAAAAAGGGAAACACAATACAAGTTATACACTACAAACTAACATGGAAATCTAAACAGAATAACAGAAAATAATACATGAACAATAGCGAACAATCGCAAACAAGAGCGAACAGAATGAGAACACAATGGGAACAAATGGCGACCAAAATGGATAACAAAATGGCTACAGAGAATAATACATACGTGGGGATGATTCGCATGCGCGACCTAGATCCAGCCCTCAGCATTCAGAGAGAAAGCCTTCAGAGAGAGTGAGTGTCTGGCCAGGCAATGGTGGTCTTTATATACACAACATACATTCACAATACAATGGTCCCTATAATCTCATTGTTCATTGGACACAGGAATGTGTCTCTACATTATAGCAAAGGTCATAGGTGGATTTGAACAGGTGGGCTGTGTCTTTCTCCAACTGCTCTGGTGGGAGGTATCCTCAGGATTCCAGCCGCATGTGTAATTTACAGCAAATACATGTTCATAAACTACTTTTGCACATAACTATACGCAGGAGCGAGCGATCCTTTCCTAACCAACACCGAAATGTTACCCTTAAAATATCCTACAGCTGGATACTAGACACCACCTTTCAACCTTTGTCTGACCCTTCCTATCATGTAAAGAGGAATCTCTCTGTCCAGGAACAGTTTAAACTAAACATACTCGCTGACATTGTCTAGGGGAATATTATCTACAATATACGCTATTTGGGTTAAATATGCTACGATCGAGTCGCCCGCTACACGCTCACAAACTCTACCGTAAATGCGCATACCACGCGCGTGTCGCCGGAGCGATCTTACGCAAATTGCGGATATGTGCACGCACGGCAGACTGAGTGTACGAGCAACGGGCATGTGCATGGGGTTAGTACAAGGCATATGCATCATGATATTTTTCGACTTTGACAGTCCACCCTTTGGCAGTCAACAATAACTGCCACTATCTAAACAATTTAAGCAGAAAAATACATAATACCGTGAAATACCTATATATGATTGGGTGTGGGGAGGAGAGGTGGGAAATGTGTGACCTAGTGGGATAGTAAAAGCATGTATGTATGAAATTCATGTCTGAGGGGTCATGTATCATTGTGCCGTACAAGCTTCGAGGTATTGCGAAGTATACATTGAATCCTTCTTATCCCGTATTAAGGGTCTGTAAGTGGGCTAACAAATTCTACCGAGCTCTTTTCGGCTTTTAGTTCCAACAAATGGGGTGCACATTAGTTGAGGATACATGAAGGGGGAAAATATGTGAGTGCTAATATATGTATCTATATTACCTGTCGACTATGTGTGTCACTACCTGAAGATCGTAGAGATGAAGATAAGAAAACATGCGTTATAAATGCATTTATATGATAATGTATGTGATTGTCCTTGGATGTCTGTTGAAGTCTTGTTGATGTCTTGTCCGGATTGCTGTATCTTTGTTGTAAGTGGCAAGCAAAGTTTTTCAAGTGTCCATAGAAAGTTAAAGTCTCTAAAAGTTCATCAAATGTCTGTGAAAAAGTTCATCAATGGTCTGTATAAAAGGTCATCAAAATCTTCTTCCGGGTGGATGTCTTTTTACCTTGGAGGAAAACAAAGGAGAAACGGGTGAAAGAAACGGACCGTGGAATCACATTTTATCACAGCATTGTCTCTATTGATGGGTCATAAATTAAACCAGTTGTTGTTACAATGCCCTCGTTCCTCAAACTCATCAATTTGGTACTACGCTTGCAATTCATTAAAATCCGAACACATCTAAATATCAAACCAATCATTATGACAACTCCTGGGATACATAAGAGAAATTTCCCTACATTAACGAAAACATTTTGAGCCCATTCTCCTAAACCTGAGAACCAATTGCGTAGGTTCAACCATGATACCCAGCCGGTCAGTTCATTACTCACAGCAGTAAGGGTAAGGTTGTGTCTCCTTCGGAACTCCCACTTCAATTGCAAGATATCGTCCATCTTTTGATCTATGACCTCGGTTGGGTCATCAGTGCTGTTTGTGATATACGTACAGCACTTTACACCGTACTGAGTTGCTAGGGTGACACAATACCCGCCTGTCACCGCTGTGATGTAATTGAGAACCATCCTGTGCTGGATCAGTTCCGTTTTGGAAGCTTGCAATTTTCTCCCAGTATACCTGAAGGTGTCATCATACATCTCGGTGATATTGTCTATCAGGTTCGCTAGCGCAGTTATATACCTAAAATTTATAACTCCTCTGGCGGTACGGGTGATATCTAACGCAAGTAGGAATTGAATCCCGGTGGATTCGTGGATCAAATCAGAGGCTGCATGCTCTGTCCTATCTATAAGGTGTCTCTTAACAATGTGTTCGTAGTGAGTGTGAGTGTAAGGAGCTTGAGCATAGCGGTGAACATCTTTCATCTTTTCATGGGTAATGGTCATTACTTCTGGGAACACTCTTCCAATGTAACACAATCCCTCTGAGTTTGGGGCAAGCCACTTTAACGCCTTCCTCCCACATATGTAATATGCATCATCGGGGAGGACATATGGGACAGAATATGACATCACCATATTACAAACCTTCCAGGTGAAAAATCCTATCCCTAACTCTCTCATTTGTCTAGTACACGTATCAGGCTGTATGATATGCGCACAGTATCCTGGTGATACTTCTCCAACTCGCATGGTCCTACTTCCTAGAGTGTACCTATACTGAAAATATCTCCCACCGTTGGCTGTTTGGCGTATAAGCTCTGAGTCTATGGGCATTCTATCGGCTCTGTGTGAGAATGTCATTGTTTGGTTGTTCCATGTCACTTCCCAATTTCCCGGCTTTCGGGGATTGGAAATGTTAAAACATATTAAGGACCTATCCACATGATATTGGTGGAGCTTCAAACTAGGAGGCCTAGAAATATTAAATTTCTTGTCCACCGGTCTCCCACCCCTTAATTCAAGTACCTCATCTATCGTTAAAGAGTATGGCACTAGTCCTGAATTTCTCTGACCTTGAGGTACTTGTGAGCACACCCAGCATTCCGTTTGGTTTAAAACCTTACCCACTAATGAGTGATAGTCACTCAATGGATGACGGTCCATGTTGATATTAATGCTGGACTGACATCTCTGGATGCACTCGTCCTCAACTATGTTTTCACAATTCCTACAGATACAATTTTCCTCAGCTAACAATCCTTCACAATGTCTCTTAGTGTCAGGACTACCAGATCGTTTTTTGATACTCGCCTTTGCTTGGCGATTGTGTTGCTCTTGGAATTCTACGAATCCATCCCGGTTATCAGAACCCATTCCAGATCCTTTCTCGACCTCTCTGGTCCTCTCACCGAAATAGACTGCTCTGGTCAACAACAGGGTCAACAGGAAAACACGGAATGCAGTCTCTTGGGGCAAGTCCATCTTGCAGGAGGAGAAAGAAAGAGTGGTAATGGGGGAAAAGAAAATACATAGGAGGGAAAGAAAATAAGAATTTACTCACCGGTAATTCTATTTCTCGTAGTCCGTAGTGGATGCTGGGTACTCCCGTAAGGACCATGGGGAATAGACGGGCTCCGCAGGAGACTGGGCACTCTTTAAAGAAAGATTAGGTACTATATCTGGTGTGCACTGGCTCCTCCCTCTATGCCCCTCCTCCAGACCTCAGTTAGGGAAACTGTGCCCGGAAGAGCTGACATTACTAGGAAAGGATTTGGAATCCAGGGTAAGACTCATACCAGCCACACCGTACAACTTGTGATAACTATACCCAGTTAACAGTATGAACAACAGCTGAGCCTCATTCAACAGATGGCTCAGAACAATAACCCTATAGTTAAGCAATAACTATATACAAGTATTGCAGAAGTCCGCACTTGGGACAGGCTCCCAGCATCCACTACGGACTACGAGAAATAGAATTACCGGTGAGTAAATTCTTTTTTTCTCTGACGTCCTAGTGGATGCTGGGTACTCCGTAAGGACCATGGGGATTATACCAAAGCTCCCAAACGGGCGGGAGAGTGCGGATGACTCTGCAGCACCGAATGAGCAAACTCAAGGTCCTCCTCAGCCAGGGTATCAAACTTGTAGAATTTTGCAAAAGTGTTTGATCCCGACCAAGTAGCAGCTCGGCAAAGTTGTATAGCCGAGACCCCTCGGGCAGCCGCCCAAGAAGAGCCCACCTTCCTCGTGGAATGGGCTTTTACAGATTTAGGATGCGGCAGTCCAGCCGCAGAATGAGCCTGCTGAATCGTGCTACAGATCCAGCGAGCAATAGTCTGCTTAGAAGCAGGAGCACCCAGCTTGTTGGGTGCATGCAGGATAAACAGCGAGTCAGTTTTTCTGACTCTAGCCGTCCTGGAAACATATATTTTCAGGGCCCGGACTACGTCCAGCAACTTGGAAGCCTCCAAGTCCCGAGTAGCCGCAGGCACAATAGGTTGGTTCAAATGAAACGCTGATACCACCTTAGGGAGAAATTGGGGACGAGTCCTCAATTCTGCCCTGTCCATATGGAAGATCAGATAGGGGCTTTTACATGACAAAGCCGCCAATTCTGACACACGCCTAGCCGAAGCCAAGGCCAAAAGCATGACCACTTTCCACGTGAGATACTTCAACTCCACGGTCTGAAGTGGCTCAAACCAATGTGATTTTAGGAAATCCAACACAACGTTGAGATCCAAAGGTGCCACTGGAGGCACAAAAGGGGGCTGAATATGCAGCACTCCCTTAACAAACGTCTGAACTTCAGGCAGTGAAGCCAGTTCTTTTTGAAAGAAAATAGACAGGGCCGAAATCTGGACTTTTATGGATCCCAATTTTAGGCCCATAGTCACTCCTGACTGTAGGAAGTGCAGAAATCGACCCAGATGAAATTCCTCTGTTGGGGCCTTCGTAGCCTCACGCCAAGCAACATATTTTCGCCATATGCGGTGATAATGTTTTGCTGTCACATCCTTCCTAGCTTTTATCAGCGTAGGAATGACTTCAACCGGAATGCCCTTTTCCATCAGGATCCGGCGTTCAACCGCCATGCCGTCAAACGCAGCCGCGGTAAGTCTTGGAACAGACAGGGCCCCTGCTGCAGCAGGTCCTGTCGGAGCGGCAGAGGCCAAGGGTCCTCTGAGATCATTTCTTGTAGTTCCGGGTACCAAGTTCTTCTTGGCCAATCCGGAACGATGAGTATAGTTCTTACTCCTCTCTTTCTTATTATCCTCAGTACCTTTGGTATGAGAGGAAGAGGAGGGAACACATAAACCGATTGGTACACCCACGGTGTCACTAGAGCGTCCACAGCCATCGCCTGAGGGTCCCTTGACCTGGCACAATATCTTTTTAGCTTTTTGTTGAGGCGGGACGCCATCATGTCCACCTGTGGCCTTTCCCAACGATTTACAATCAGCTGGAAAACTTCTGGATGAAGTCCCCACTCTCCCGGGTGGAGGTCGTGCCTGCTGAGGAAGTCTTCTTCCCAGTTGTCCACTCCCGGAATGAACACTGCTGACAGTGCTATCACGTGATTCTCTGCCCATCAGAGAATCCTTGTGGCTTCTGCCATTGCCATCCTGCTTCTTGTGCCGCCCTGTCGGTTTACATGGGCGACCGCCGTGATGTTGTCTGACTGAATCAGCACCGGCTGGTTTTGAAGCAGGGGTTTTGCTTGACTTAGGGCATTGTAAATGGCCCTTAGTTCCAGAATATTTATGTGTAGGGAAGTCTCCTGACTCGACCATTGTCCTTGGAAGTTTCTTCCCTGAGTGACTGCCCCCCAACCTCGGAGGCTTGCATCCGTGGTCACCAGGACCCAGTCCTGAATGCCGAATCTGCGGCCCTCGAGAAGATGAGCACTCTGCAGCCACCACAGCAGAGACACCCTGGCCCTTGGGGACAGGGTGATCAACCGATGCATCTGAAGATGCGATTCGGACCAATTGTCTAACAGATCCCACTGAAAGATCCTTGCATGGAACCTGCCGAAGGGAATTGCTTCGTAAGAAGCTACTATCTTTCCCAGGACTCGCGTGCAGTGATGCACCGACACCTGTTTTGGTTTCAGGAGGTCTCTGACCAGAGATGACAACTCCTTGGCCTTCTCCTCCGGGAGAAACACCTTCTGTTCTGTGTCCAGAATCATACCAAAGAACAGCAGACGCGTCGTAGGAACCAGCTGCGACTTTGGGATATTCAGAATCCAGCCGTGCTGTTGTAGCACTTCCTGAGATAGTGGTACTCCGACCAACAACTGCTCCATGGACCTCGCCTTTATAAGGAGATCGTCCAAGTACGGGATAATTATAACTCCCTTCTTTCGAAGGAGTATCATCATTTCGGCCATTACCTTGGTAAATACCCTCGGTGCCGTGGACAGACCATACGGCAACGTCTGGAATTGGTAATGGCAGTCCTGTACCACAAATCGGAGGTACTCCTGGTGAGGTGGGTAAATGGGGACATGTAGGTAAGCATCCTTGATGTCCAGTGATACCATATAATCCCCCTCTTCCAGGCTTGCAATAACCGCCCTGAGCGATTCCATTTTGAACTTGAACTTCCTTATATAAGTGTTCAAGGATTTCAAATTTAGAATGGGTATCACCGAACCGTCTGGTTTCGGTACCACAAACATTGTGGAATAGTAACCCCGTCCCTGTTGAAGGAGGGGAACTTTGATTATCACCTGCTGGAGGTACAGCTTGTGAATTGCCGCCAGTACTACCTCCCTTTCCTTGGGAGTAGCTGGCAAGGCTGATTTGAGGTAACGGCAAGGGGGAGACGTCTCGAACTCCATCTTGTATCCCTGAGATACCACTTGTAGAACCCAGAGATCCACCTGTGAGCGAACCCACTGGTCGCTGAAGTTCCGGAGACGGGCCCCCACCGCACCTGGCTCCACCTGTGGAGCCCCAGCGTCATGCGGTGGACTTAGTGGAAGCAGGGGAGGATTTTTGTTCCTGGGAACTGGCTGTCTGGTGCAGCTTTTTCCCTCTACCCCTGCCTCTGGGCAGAAAGGACGCGCCTCTGACCCGCTTGCCTTTCTGAGGCCGAAAGGAATGTACTTCATAATCCGGTGCTTTCTTAGGCTGTGAGGGAACCTGAGGTAAAAAAGTCGACTTCCCAGCTGTTGCTGTGGATACGAGGTCCGAGAGACCGTCCCCAAACAATTCCTCACCCTTATAAGGCAAAACCTCCATGTGCCTTTTAGAATCAGCATCACCTGTCCACTGCCGAGTCCATAATACTCTCCTGGCAGAAATGGACATTGCATTAATTCTAGATGCCAGCCGGCAAATGTCCCTCTGTGCATCCCTCATATATAAGACTACGTCTTTAATATGCTCTATGGTTAGCAAAATAGTGTCCCTGTCAAGGGAATCAATGTTATCTGACAGGGAATCAGACCATGCTGCAGCAGCACTACACATCCATGCTGAAGCAATAGCAGGTCTCAGTATAGTACCTGAGTGTGTATACACAGACTTCAGGATAGCCTCCTGCTTTCTATCTGCAGGCTCCTTTAAGGCGGCCGTATCCTGAGACGGCAGTGCCACCTTTTTTGATAAGCGTGTGAGCGCCTTGTCCACCCTAGGGGATGTCTCCCAGCGTAACCTATCCGTTGGTGGGAAAGGGTACGCCATTAGTAACCGCTTAGAAATCACTAGTTTCTTATCTGGGGAACCCCACGCTTCTTCACACAATTCATTTAACTCATCAGATGGGGGAAAAGTCACTGGCTGCTATTTCTCCCCAAACATAATACCCTTTTTTGTGGTAACCGGGTTAATGTCAGAAATGTGCAACACATTTTTCATTGCCGTAATCATGCATCGGATGGCCCTTGTGGATTGTACATTTGTCTCATCCTCGTCGACACTGGAGTCAGACTCCGTGTCGACATCGGGGTCTGCCATCTGAGGTAGCGGGCGTTTTTGAGCCCCTGATGGCCTCTGAGATGCCTGGGCTGAGATGCCGGCTGTCCCAAAGCTGCGTCATCGAACCTTTTATGCAAGGAGTTGACACGGTCGGTTAATACCTTCCACATATCCATCCACTCTGGTGTCGGCCCCGCAGGGGGCGACATCACACTTATCGGCACCTGCTCCGCCTCCACGTAAGCGTCCTCATCAAACATGTCGACACAGCCGTACCGACACACCGCACACACACACAGGGAATGCTCTGACTGAGGACAGGACCCCACAAAATCCTTTGGGGAGACAGAGAGTATGCCAGCACACACCAGAGCGCTATATAACAGAGGGATTTACACTAGTACAAAGTGAATTTCCCCCCCAATAGCTGCTTATTATCACAATTGCGCCTAAATTTATGTGCCCCCCCTCTCTTTTTTACCCTTTCCGTAGTGTATACTGCAGGGGAGAGCCTGGGGAGCGTCCTTCCAGCGGAGCTGTAAAGAGAAAATGGCGCTGGCTGTGCTGAGGAAGATAGCCCCACCCCTTCAGCGGCGGGTTTCTCACGCTTTTTTAATAATATTTATGGCGGGGATTAGGCACATATACAGTTTAGAACTGTATTATGTGCATTTTGCCAAGCAAAAAGAAGAAAAAAGAAAGACTGTGTTGGGGCACACTTAGAAATTTGAAATAAGTTTATTAAAACTTAACATTTAATTAACAACGAATAAAAGTAATAAGGAGTTTGATACAAAAAAAATGTTCAAAAACACAAAGTAAACATATATATTGACAGAGGTTGCAAAAAAAGGGGAGAGATTTAGGTACTAAATTGAAATCAGGATAAGCCTGATACAAGATTAAGGGCACCTGTGGTGAAAAATATAATGAAAAACACAAAAAAATGGTGCCACTTATTTCAAATTTCTAAGTGTGCCCCAACACAGAGTCTTTCTTTTTTCTTCTTTTTGCTTAACCATTACTGACTCTGGGAGCACCACCAACTTAAATAATTGTTTAGATGTCTTTATCAAGAATCTTTAAATTCAAACTTAGTATCGTTGGTCATTCTCTGAACAGTTTTCTACAATCTGTGTATTAATCTATGTTCTTCATTACCACATTTCTCCTGTGCGGAACCAAACCAAATCTCTGTTAATTGTGCATTTTGCCAAGTAAGGTATACAAATTGCAGCCCAGCCCAGCCCAGCCCAGGGCGCCCCCCCCCCCCCCCTCCCCCCAGCACCGACCAGTGACAGTCTTCTGGCTCTGCAAGGGGGACGGCGGCGCGGCTCCGGGAACGGACGATCGAGGTCGGGCCCTGTGTTCGATCCCTCTGGAGCTAATGGTGTCCAGTAGCCTTAGAAGCACAAACTAGCTGCAAGCAGGTAGGTTTGCTTCTCTCCCCTAAGTCCCACGTAGCAGTGAGTTTGTTGCCAGCAGATCTCACTGAAAATAAAAAACCTAACAAATACTTTCTTTTTTAGTGAGCTCAGGAGAGCCCACTAAGTGCATCCAGCTCTGGCCGGGCACAGATTCTAACTGAGGTCTGGAGGAGGGGCATAGAGGGAGGAGCCAGTGCACACCAGATATAGTACCTAATCTTTCTTTAAAGAGTGCCCAGTCTCCTGCGGAGCCCGTCTATTCCCCATGGTCCTTACGGAGTACCCAGCATCCACTAGGACATCAGAGAAAATTGTTACGATAATTCGTCTCTAGTCTTGTTGTTCTTCTTGCTCAGATGCCGTCTCAACAGTGCTGCCTCTCAGTCTTCCCAAAACGAACACTCCAGTGATACTATATTCTTTCCGAATCAGCGATCTTTCTGTAAGGAGCATAAATCTTGCATTACCATTTGTTTAACTGTTGTATGACATACCATCCGTAAAACATGAAAGAACAAAAAGAGAGAGAACAATAGAAAAAGAGAAAAATTGTCAGATTTCCGTTCACCATCAGGCTGTCACACCAACATGTCTATCGGTATCTCTGCACAGTCTCCCCCACCAGTATTTCCACTCTCCACCCTCTGTGCATGGCCAGGCACAATGATGCTGGTAAGATATACTGGGGTTGGGCAGACCTCTGAAAAGACCAAGTAGACATGTGACGTTTGAGCTGTAGTTCTGCTGGTGAACGTCAGAGATGAAGAGGAAACATTTAAAGATAAATCAGAGTTTACCTGGCCGCCCTTGTGTCTACAAGGAATGACCTACCAATTACACCGACTGTAACCTCAGGCTTACTATTAAGGCTAACAATCAACTTCACTGGCTGCAGACTATAGGTGCGGCCCAAAATTTTTCCTATACGATCCCTGATTACAATTACTTGTGTCATAACTTTGCCCGTGTTCTTGTCTAGGAGGTCTGACTTTATGTTTGCTGTTACAGTTGCTGGCATAATGCCCTTCCCTTTTACACAGATAACAAACCCTTGGCTTTCTCCATGTACCAGGGGCTGGGGGTTTTGGTCGATTTGATGCCTCTTCTAGTGCTTGGATGCTCATCACCATCAACCGCTCTCCCTGTGCTTCCCTGGTTCTTTGGATATTATGGTCATGTTCGATAGCGGACTCTCTTAATGCAGCCACCGAGATACCTCTCCAGTTAGGTTGAGTGGTTTGTACTCTGGTTCTCAGCGTTTCTTTTAAACCTTTCATTAATACGGACACAGCTACCTCTCTATGATGACTCTACAGTGTGAGGTGCAATTGTCTGTGCATAATGTACAATACCGTACTTACCTGTGGACACGACCTCACCTGACCCTCCGTTAGGGGGCTTTACTACTGCCTTTACCGATTGGGCCGTGCCCACCTGGGAGTCTTCTATGGTGGCTGCTGGAGAAAGTGCCGACATCGTGCTGGGCTCACTTTCTTGCTTGTAATCCTGAGGGAAGTTTAACATGGGGTGCAACTTGCACGGGTTAGAATTTGTATATTTATCAGTTTTACTCCTATCGTCATTAACACATTTATTACGTTTACTCTTATTGTCATTACTACATTTATTAAGTGCACTATTATCATCATATCCCAGTATGCCATTCTCTGTAGCCATTGCCTCTCCAGTTGCAATCAGTTTCCTGTTAGGGTTGGAACCAGCTGTGTAAGCTAATTCCCTTTGTATCTCACCTTCTTGTTGCCATAACTGTAAATAATCATAATGTCTAATCCGTTGCTTTCCGGATTTTATCAGACATATCCTTCTCCTTACATTTTTCAACACCTCAGGACTAAAACTGCCTACCCTAGTGAACTGTTCCCCATCGTTCACAGTCATACGTTCCCACTCATTGCACAAGACCTCTGCGTGTGATCCATATTTCTCACACATTATGTACCTCGCCGACCCTTTGGGCCGACAAATATCAACGTGAACCCTTGTTGATCGTCCCCTACCTGAGCAACTGGCCCCCATTCTTTGCAGGTATTGCCTTCTCAGCGAACCCTTACAAAAACCAACTTACTCAGTGGTAAGGCGACGGTGAAAGTTCTCCGAGCGCTTTCACCCACTCACGCCCCTATTGGCCTATACACCAGCCCTGTGTCCGTATCCTGTTTCCAGTGCCAGTAGTACCCAACCTCGGGATCTTTTATAACCTCTATTTACTGAGAGCGTGTGGGAGTATGCTACCCCTCCCAGTAAATATCAGTTGTTGGAGATTTCCTGAGTGAACAGCGAAACTCCCTTAAAATAAAAAAACCTACACAAATCACGTTTACCTGTACAATTAGCGTCTATGATCCCGCAGCAAATTTAGTGGGTATCAAGGTGAACTAACTAATGTACACAGTAGCGTGCGGTCCAGTCGCACTGCGTATAAGTAACTATTACTTATCCGCTGCACGACCAACGGAATCGGTTGTTTAGGCTGCGAAACCTCAGCCGGAGAGTATTCTCAAAACGGGCCTATATGGGTACTACGCAAACCCCCGAGGCTGCGCTCACTACCTCTGACCTTTCTCAAGTCAGGGTTTTCAGAACTTCGCTAGGTGCCTTTAACGGATTTCTGACTTCGCCGACCTTCTGGTCTGCTGCTTGCTACCTTGCTCCTTTATACCTTATACAATGTTAACGTGAGAAAGCCACTCCCACGCCACCAAGTGTCCACTCACCTGATGTGGTCTCCGACGGGATCCCGAATTATGGGTTCACAAAAAAACCTTTATTTTCACACTCACTCCTGCTCACTCATATACTCTTTGATTTTTCTGTACAGAAAATTACTTTCATTCAGGTAAAACAGGCTAATCCCAGAGGTGATGCAACAAGAGGATCTTTTAAACTAAAATTTTGGAAACTGAACAAATTTGTGCTATTATCGCGTGGCTTCCGTATCTACTTAAACTAAAACAATGTTATTGTGTGATTTGTATTTAGTGGGCGTATCTGTACGCACGTTGCGTAATATACGCCACGTGTGTAGGCCTCTGCGTTGCGTACGCAGTCCCGCACGCTGTCCGGGACACGTGTACAAAGGCCGGATACGTCCTTAGTAATACAAATAACACGCTTCTATAAATGCAAACGATATTTAATTATAATCGCTTACCAAGCACCACACAGTATCTCCTGTATAAACCTTTATAACTGGGTCAGGCTGCGTGTGTGTTTTACAATTACTCCCTTAAATATTACTTTTTTACTTTTAACTAAATATCAACAAATTTCTCAGCACGTGATCAATGCTAATGGCAACAAGCGAGTAGATATGCAGAATACACAAAATACAGGTCTGAATGAATCTAGTAATCAATGCTTCCCAATAGTATGATTCATATTAGATAGCTATCTTGCAGAACATACATTGATATAAACACACACACATAATTATAATATTATATCTATGTACTATTCACTGGTCTCCTGAGACTCATTTACTCATTAAGTGCTTCTAATTTGCATATGAATGTGCTTTTGACTGTCTGTGAAGGTGGTTTTTCACTGCCAGGAAAAAGCAGTTGCACAGGTTAATTTGCATTTCAATGGCTATCTTACAACAAGCAGAGTTTTTTTTAACTGAATCCTAGAGGTAAAGAAAAAAAACCTTTGTTTATCTGTATGTGGTTCTTACATCACGTATTCATCTTACTATTAACTTTTATTAAGCCCCATCTGAATCTATTTGTAATTGACTATGGCATGGGTTAAATAAATGCATTGGTAACTCATAAATGGTGATTTCTTTTTGACCAAGGACGGGTGATTATTCCTGAGCAGACTGAAAATCAGCTTTTTAGAAAAAAAAAAAGACCTTCCCAAAATGGCCGCTGCTCCTCCCCCTTCCACATCCATGAGGGTTACACAAAATGGAGGATAGATCATGCGGCTTCCTTTGTCACAAAAAAATCACCATGCAAGCCCCTGAAGTTATTTTAGGCCTGAGTTAAAAAAAACATCACTATATCAAGGCTTTTGCAGCAACTTTTAAATGTACTTTTAAACCTACTTAAACAGATAAGCAATCCAATCTGAATCAAACACAATATGACTCATTTGAACCTTGTTTTTGCAACAATATAATCAGATATGCAGAGTACAGGTGTATGCTTGTATTCAGAAATTCACAGACTTTAAAAATAGCTTTTCTCTAACGTCCTAAGTGGATGCTGGGGACTCCGTAAGGACCATGGGGAATAGCGGCTCCGCAGGAGACTGGGCACATCTAAAGAAAGCTTTAGGACTATCTGGTGTGCACTGGCTCCTCCCCCTATGACCCTCCTCCAAGCCTCAGTTAGATCTCTGTGCCCGAACGAGAAGGGTGCACACTAGGGGCTCTCCTGAGCTTCTTAGTGAAAGTTTTAGATTAGGTTTTTTATTTTCAGTGAGACCTGCTGGCAACAGGCTCACTGCATCGAGGGACTAAGGGGAGAAGAAGCGAACTCACCTGCGTGCAGAGTGGATTGGGCTTCTTAGGCTACTGGACATTAGCTCCAGAGGGACGATCACAGGCCCAGCTTGGATGGGTCCCAGAGCCGCGCCGCCGGCCCCCTTACAGAGCCAGAAGGCAGAAGAGGTCCGGAAAATCGGCGGCAGAAGACGTCCTGTCTTCAACAAGGTAGCGCACAGCACTGCAGCTGTGCGCCATTGCTCTCAGCACACTTCACACTTCGGTCACTGAGGGTGCAGGGCGCTGGGGGGCGCCCTGAGACGCAATAAAAACACCTTGGATGGCAAAAAAATGCATCACATATAGCTCCTGGGCTATATGGATGCATTTAACCCCTGCCAGAATCCGTAAAAAGGCAGGAGAAAAGTCAGCGAAAAAGGGGCGGAGCCTATCTCCTCAGCACACTGGCGCCATTTTCCCTCACAGCTCCGTTGGAGGGAAGCTCCCTGTCTCTCCCCTGCAGTCACTACACTACAGAAAGGGTTAAAAAAAAGAGAGGGGGGCACTAATTAGGCGCAGTATTAACAATACAGCAGCTATAAGGGGAAAAACACTTATATAAGGTTATCCCTGTATATATATAGCGCTCTGGTGTGTGCTGGCAAACTCTCCCTCTGTCTCCCCAAAGGGCTAGTGGGGTCCTGTCCTCTATCAGAGCATTCCCTGTGTGTGTGCTGTATGTCGGTACTTTTGTGTCGACATGTATGAGGAGAAAAATGATGTGGAGACGGAGCAGATTGCCTGTAATAGTGATGTCACCCCCTAGGGGGTCGACACCTGAGTGGATGAACTGTTGGAAGGAATTACGTGACAGTGTCAGCTCTGTATAAAAGACAGTGGTTGACATGAGACAGCCGGCTACTCAGCTTGTGCCTGTCCAGACGTCTCATAGGCCGTCAGGGGCTCTAAAGCGCCCGTTACCTCAGATGGCAGATATAGACGCCGACACAGATACTGACTCCAGTGTCGACGGTGAAGAGACGAATGTGACTTCCAGTAGGGCCACACGTTACATGATTGAGGCAATGAAAAATGTTTTACACATTTCTGATAATACGAGTACCACCAAAAAAGGGGTATTATGTTCGGTGAGGAAAAACTACCTGTAGTTTTCCTGAATCTGAGAAATTAAATGAGGTGTGTGATGATGCGTGGGTTTCCCCCGATAACAACGGATAATTTCTAAAATGTTATTGGCATTATATCCTTTCCCGCCAGAGGTTAGGGTGCGTGGGGAAACACCCCCTAGGGGGGATAAAGCGCTCACACGCTTGTAAGGGCTCTACCTTCGCCTGAGATGGCCGCCCTTAAGGATCCTGCTGATAGAAAGCAGGAGGGTATCCTAAAAGGTATTTACACACATACTGGTGTTATACTGCGACCAGCAATCGCCTCAGCCTGGATGTGCAGTGCTGGGTTGGCGTGGTCGGATTCCCTGACTGAAAATATTGATACCCTAGATAGGGACAGTATATTTTTGCCTATAGAGCATTTAAAAGATGCATTTTTATATATGCGTGATGCACAGCGGAATATTTGCCGACTGGCATCAAGTCTAAGCGCGTTGTCCATTTCTACCAGTAGAGGGTTATGGACACGTCAGTGGTCAGGTGATGCGTATTCCAAACGGCATTTGGAAGTATTGCTTTATTAAGGGAGGAGTTATTTGGGGTCGGTCTTTCAGACCTCGTGGCCACGGCAACAGCTGGGAATTCCACGTTTGTACCCCAGGTCGCCTCTCAACATGAGAAGACGCCGTATTATCAGGCGGTCTTTTCGTGGACAAGCGGGCAAAAGGTTCCTCATTTCTGCCCCGTGACAGAGGGAGAGGAAAAAGGCTGCAGAAATCAGCCAGTTCCCAGGAACAGAAACCCTCTCCCGCCTCTGCCAAGCCCTCAGTATACGCTGGGGCTTTACAAGCAGAATCAGGCACGGTGGGGGGCCCGTCTCAATGAATTTCAGCGCGCAGTGGGCTCACTCGCAAGTAGACCCCTGGATCCTTCAGGTGATATCGCAGGGGTACAAATTAGAATTCGAGACGTCTCCCCCTCGCCGTTTCCTAAAGTCGGCTTTACCGATGTCTCCTTCTGACAGGGAGACAGTTTTGGAAGCCATTCACAAGCTGTATTCCCAGCAGGTGATAATCAAGATACCCCTCCTGCAACAGGGAACGGGGTATTATTCCACACTGTTGTGGTACCGAAGCCGGACGGCTCGGTGAGACCGATTCTAAATCTAAAATCTTTGAACACTTACGTACAGAGGTTCAAATTCAAGATTGAGTCACTCAGAGCAGTGATTGCGAACCTGGAAGAAGGGGACTACATGATGTCTCGGGACATCAAGGATGCTTACCTTCATGTCAAAATTTACCCTTCTCACCAAGGGTACCTCAGGTTTATGGTACAGAACTGTCACTATCAGTTCAGACGCTGCCGTATGGATGGTACACGGCACCCCGGGTCTTTACCAAGGTAATGGCCGAAATGATGATATTCCTTCGAAGGAAGTGAATTTTAGTTATCCCTTCCTTGGACAATTCCCTGATAAGGGTAAGATCCAGGGAACAGTTGGAGGTCGGTGTAGCACTATCTCAGGTAGTGTTGCGGCAGCACGATTGGATTCTCAATATTCCAAAATCGCACCTGGTTCCGACGACGTGTCTTCTGTTCCTAGGGATGATCCTGGACACAGTCCAGAAAAAGGTGTTTCTCCCGGAGGAGAAAGCCAGGGAGTTATCCGAGCTAGTCAGGAACCTCCTAAAACCGAGCCAAGTCTCAGTGCATCAATGCACAAGGGTTCTGGGTAAAATGGTGGCTTCCTACGAAGCAATCCCATTCGGCAGATTCCACGCAAGAACTTTCCAGTGGGACCTGCTGGACAAATGGTCCGGATCGCATCTTCAGATGCATCAGCGGATAACCCTGTCACCAAGGACAAGGGTGTCCCTCCTGTGGTGGTTGCAGAGTGCTCATCTTCTAGAGGGCCGCAGATTAGGCATTCAGGACTGGGTCCTGGTGACCACTGATGCCAGCCTGCGAGGCTGGGGAGCAGTCACACAGGGAAGGAATATCCAGGGCTTATGGTCAAGCCTGGAGACATCACTTCACATAAATATCCTGAAGCTAAGGGACATTTACAATGCTCTAAGCTTAGCAAGACCTCTGCTTCAAGGTCAGCCGGTGTTGATCCAGTCGGACAACATCACGGCAGTCACCCACGTAAACAGACAGGGTGGCACAAGAAGCAGGAGGGCAATGGCAGAAGCTGCAAGGATTCTTCGCTGGGCGGAAAATCATGTGATAGCACTGTCGGCAGTATTCATTCCGGGAGTGGACAACTGGGAAGCAGACTTCCTCAGCACGACCTCCACCCGGGAGAGTGGGGACTTCACCCAGAAGTCTTCCACATGATTAAAAACTCGACAGGTATTGCGCCAGGTCCAGGGACCCTCAGGCAATAAGCTGTAGACGCTCTGGTAACACCGTGGGTGTACCAGTCAGGGTATGTGTTCCCTCCTCTGCCTCTCATACCCAAGGTACTGAGATTGATAAGATGGAGAGGAGTAAGCACTATATTCGTGGTTCCGGATTGGCCAAGAAGGACTTGGTAACCGGAACTTCAAGAGATGCTCACGGAGGATCCGTGGCCTCTACCTCTAAGAAGGGACCTGCTCCAGCAAGGACCCTGTCTGTTCCAAGACTTACCGCGGCTGCGTTTGACGGCATGGCGGTTGAACGCCGGATCCTGAAGGAAAAAAGGCATTCCGGATGAAGTCATCCCTATCCTGATCAAAGCCAGGAAGGATGTAACCGCAAAAACATTATCACCGCAATTGGCGAAAATATGTTGCGTGGTGCGAGGCCAGTAAGGCCCGACGGAGGAAATTCAACTGGGTCGATTCCTACATTTCCTGCAAACAGGAGTGTCTATGGGCCTGAAATTGGGGTCCATTAAGGTTCAAATTTCGGCCCTGTCAATTTTCTTCCAAAAAGAACTAGCTTCAGTCCCTGAAGTTCAGACGTTTGTAAAAGGGGTACTGCATATACAGCCTCCTTTTGTGCCTCCAGTGGCACTTTGGGATCTCAATGTAGTTTTGGGTTCCAAAAGTCACATTGGTTTGAACCACTTAAATCTGTGGAGTTAAAATATCTCACATGGAAAGTGGTCATGCTGTTGCCCTGGCCTGGGCCAGGCGCGTGTCAGAATTGGCGGCTTTATCCTGAAAAAGCCCTTATCTGATTTTCCATTCGGACAGGGCGGAATTGAGGACTCGTCCTCAGTTTCTCCCCAAGGTGGTTTCAGCGTCTCACCTGAACCAACCTATTGGTGGTGCCTGCGGCTACTAGGGACTTGGAGGCCTCCAAGTTGCTAGACGTTGTCAGTGCCCTGAAAATATATGTTTCCAGGACGGCTGGAGTCAGGAAATCTGACTCGCTGTTTATCCTGTGTGCACCCAACAAGCTGGGTGCTCCTGCTTCTAAGCAGACTATTGCTCGTTGGATTTGTAGTACAATTCAGCTTGCACATTCTGTGGCAGGCCTGCCACAGCCAAAAATCTGCAAATGCCAACTCCACAAGGAAGGTGGGCTCATCTTGGGCGGCTGCCCGAGGGGTCTCGGCTTTACAACTTTGCCGAGCAGCTACTTGGTCAGGAGCAAATACGTTTGTAAAATTCTACAAAATTGATATCCTGGCTGAGGAGGACCTGGAGTTCTCTCATTTGGTGCTGCAGAGTCATCCGCACTCTCCCGCCCATTTGGGAGCTTTGGTATAATCCCCATGGTCCTTACGGAGTCCCCAGCATCCACTTAGGACGTTACAGAAAATAAGAATTTACTTACCGATAATTCTATTTCTCATAGTCCGTAGTGGATGCTGGGCGCCCATCCCAAGTGCGGATTGTCTGCAATACTTGTACATAGTTATTGTTACAAAAATCGGGTTATTATTGTTGTGAGCCATCTTTCAGAGGCTCCTCTGTTATCATGCTGTTAACTGGGTTCAGATCACAGGTTATACGGTGTGATTGGTGTGGCTGGTATGAGTCTTACCCGGGATTCAAAATCCTTCCTTATTGTGTACGCTCGTCCGGGCACAGTATCCTGAGGCTTGGAGGAGGGTCATAGGGGGAGGAGCCAGTGCACACCAGATAGTCCTAAAGCTTTCTTTAGATGTGCCCAGTCTCCTGCGGAGCCGCTATTCCCCATGGTCCTTACGGAGTCCCCAGCATCCACTACGGACTATGAGAAATAGAATTATCGGTAAGTAAATTCTTATTTACGTTCTTACCTTCCGGATCCCACCAGCATCCCTTCAAACCAAGCGGAGCAGACGCTTATCTAATCAGCACTAATGTATCCCTGACCACAAAACGGCTAACAGGGGATACTACCTTCCGGACCTTTGCTGATAGATAAAAGTCTGCCTTGTCCTGCTAGGCTGCGGATGAGGAGAACCGGACGAGCCCTCAATTGATAATGTCAAATATTACCTTTAAACATGAAGCTATATACTAATACCGTGGAGCCGTTATGGCTGCTAGACCACGTGCTACGCACTTTGTACGCTATTTGCGTACAGAGTCCCACACGTGGTACGCACTTGGCGTACACACGCTGCGCTGAGTGTACGGATTACACACAGCGGGCGCACACACAGTGGATAACCTTTAGACCTTGCTAATAAACACTGTAAGAATATGCTTATACTCTAAACCTTTAGACAAATACTGTAATGTTGTAATGCTTAAAAACCTTAACAAGGTGTATGCTGTTTGAGCAATTGAGACGCTAAGAAAAGCCCTTTGCAGTAATCAGTGAAAACACAAGACCTGGTTTGGATTTAAAAACCACAGCAGCTCTAACACCGCCGTGGATGGTTTAGAGAAAAAGGTTAACACAATATAAGTTATACACTACACTTCTGTAATGTGTACCTCCACTGATTACGCAACATGCCAGCGGCGGTTGCCTCAGATGGTTCCTCCGTGGGCAGAATGTACTTCACGTTGATCTTTCCATGCAGGGTATATCATACCACTACACAAGTTACAGTTTTCCCATATATGCATTGTGCCCTTGTTTGACTCGCCTCCCCCAGTGTAACCTTTGTAGAGCATCCACCATGGTTGACTCATCTGGTATCCTCGTGGAAGGGATGAAAAATACATGGACCCGACTGTTTTGTTGGCCCCGTTCTCTGAGCGATAGGACACTGCAATAACCCTAATTATTTTGTGTCATCGCTTCTAGGGTAGACAATTCCACCCAGTGTAATCCTACACAGTGCGCCTGAAGATGGCTGCCTTACCTGGTACCTGTGAGGGTAGAATACACAACCCGTGGAATGCCTACACCAATCCTGTATCATGCTTACGCTGTATCATGGGCTTCAGATTGTCTTTTTTAGGTCTGTGTGGCTTGTCTATTCTTTCGATGGTAAATCATACCGAATCTAGCATCGGATGACTGTGCATGAACATTGGTCACCTGAGTCAGGTTACTCAGGATGGCTAGTATTTTCACACAGTCTGGGCCATTGAAGCTGCGGCCAAGAACACAGCCATTAGCCTCCGCATATCCAGAAAGAGAGGCAACGGGTTATTAGAGGGTCTACTTACTAAGCCTTAGATGGAGATAAAGTCACTGGAGATAAAGTACCAGCCAATCAGCTCCTAACTGTCATTTTTCAAACACAGCCTGTGGCATAGCAGTTAGGAGCCGATTGGCTGGTACTTTATCGCCAGCAACTTTATCTCCATCCAAGGCTTAGTAAATAGACCCCTAAGTCACACTACAGCGGGCAGAAAATCTACATCAGAAGATTCAGACCCTTACTCCTAAGGGGTGGTCTTCAGTATGCCGACTGACGGGATCCCGGCGCACAGTATAGCGGCGCCGGGATCCCGACAGCCGGCATACCGACACTTATTCTCCCTCGTGGGGGTCCACTACCCCCCTGGAGGGAGAATAAAATAGCGTGGCCACCGTGCCCATAGCGTGGCGAGCGCAGCGAGCCCACAAGGGGCTCATTTGCGCTCGCCACACTGTCGGTAAGCCGTCGGTCGGGCTCCCGGCGCCGGTATGTTGGTCGCCGGGAGCCCGACCGCCGGCATATCGTAGTGAACCCCTCCTAAGGATATTAACTATTGTAGTTTGGTCCAAACTACATCAACATACATACCTTTGCTTATCTTAAAGTTTCTCCCAGCTCGACACCTCTGCTCTGCACAAGATTTGTGTCTCTTCCACATTATCTGCTCACATTCACACTTACTTTACTTTTTTCAGGCTGCAATGGAGAGCCGTCCCTCACACAAAAATGCTTTCTTCTTGCCTCCAAACATTCCCCGGTAACATTCCTCTTCAGGAAAATTAATCAAATCTCAGAACCACCCAAGTGATCTCTAAACTATTCTAATTACCTCACCTCTACAGTCCACACTTAATTTTAAATATTTCTCACACATCCCACAGTCTCAGGCTAACACGGACAAGATCATACAGTCCACAAAGAACCTCTTCAATCTGGCCAGACAGACAGGCAATATGTATCCCATATCCTTGTGCATCAAATGCTTATTTTCTAATAGATTGTAAGCTTGTGAGTAGAGCCTCTTACCTTTGTGTAGGTCTGTTATTGCCCAGTCTTGTCTTAGAACGGTTATGTTCCCAATGCAACAGCATAAGCTAGTGTGATAGAAGTAAATGTTAGGATTGCTGGTTGGATCTCCTGTTGCCCCTACTGCTCTGCTCGCTCTCTCAAAAGTACAGGGAGACAGTGGGGCTGCTAGGCACATTCTGAGCATGTAGACTGAGTGTGGGAAAAAAGGTATTATCTGCTCCTGTTATAAACCAGTGAGCAGGTGTCTGGAATTATCCAGATGCCAGCAGCTCTGTCAATGCCAGATCAGTAAGCATGTACTGTCAGGCAATGTCACTCATTGTGCCAACTCCATCACATCGGTGGATCCAAACCTGGTAAACAGGGCCTAAATACAGAGACAAGATCCACAACTCTTCTTAATAGTGATCTATAAGCAGGTGTCCCTTGTGATAACAGAGCACCTACCGTGCTGTACCACCACCTGTTTAGTAAGGGCGAGATGAAGATCCATATATTCCCAATCCTAGCGTGGGAATGAATCCGGAACGGTAGTGGAGGTAACTTTAGGTGCAGACATGAATCAAGGAAGTAGTCTGCAGTGAGTGCAAGTCTTATGCAGAATGCAGAATCATCAAAACAATACAAAATGGGAAAAAGGCAATATTCAGCATGCACTCCATGCATTTCAAGCAGTACTACTGATAATGTCAATTATTATCTTTAAACATAAAGCTATACACCATTACCGTGGAGCCGCTATGGCTGCTAGACCACGTGCACGTGCTACGCACTTTGTACGCTATTTGCGTACAGAGTCCTGCACGTGGTACGCACTTGGCGTACACACGCTGCGCTGAGTGTACGGATTACACACAGCGGGCGCACACAGTTGATAACCTTGTTAATAAAACACAGTAAGAATATACTTATACTCTAAACCTTAGTAGTCAGATACTACAATGATGTAACGCTTAAAAACCTTAATGTGTATGCTGTTTGAGCAATTGAGACGCTAAGAAAAGCCCTTTGCAGTAAACAGTGAAAACACAAGACCTGGTTTGGATTTAAAAACCACAGCAGCTCTAACACCGCCGTGGATGGTTTAGAGAAAAAAAAGGTGACACAATACAAATTATACACTACAAACTAACATGGAAATCTAAACAGAATAACAGAGAATAATACATACAATAGCGAACAATCGCAAACAGGAGCGAACAGAATGAGAATATAAATGGCAAACAAAATGGCAACAGAGAATAATACATACGTGGGGATGATTCGCATGCGCGACCTGGATCCAGTCCTCAGCATTCAGAGAGAGTTAGGCTGGCCAGGCAATGGTGGTCTTTATATAGCACAACATACATTCACAATACAATGGTACCTTGTATCTCCTTGTTCATTGGACACAGGGATGTGTCTCTACATTATAGCAAAGGTCATAGGTGGATTTGAACAGGTGGGCTGTGTCTTTCCCCAACTGCTCTGGTGGGAGGTATCCTCAGGATTCCCGCCGCATGTGTAATTTACAGCAAATACAGTTAATGTTCATAAACTACATTTGTACATAACTATACGCAGGAGCGAGCGATCCTTTCCTAACTAGCATCGGAATGTTACCCTTAAAATACCCTACAGCTGGATACTAGACACCACCTTTCAACCTTTGTCTGACCCTTCCTATCATGTAAAGAGGAATCTCTCTGTCCAGGAACAGTTTAAACTAAACATACTCGCTAACATTGTCTAGGGGAATATTAACTACAAAACACACTATATGGGTTAAATATGCTACGATCGAGTCGCACGCTAGACGCTTACAAACTCTACCGTAAATGTGCATACCACGCACGTGATCGCCGGAGCGATCTTTACGCAAATTGCGGATATGTGCACGCACGGCAGAGCGTGTGCACGCGCAGCGGGCATGTGCATGAGGGGTTAGTACAAGGCATCATGATCATGATATTTTTCGACTTTGACACTACCTAAAGACTTACACTTGCTGGAGACCACTGCTTTTAGCATGGATTAGGCAAAGGGTCTTGACCGCACTAATCTAAAAGTTCAGGTGTCTCCACTTACAGGTATATTCAATTGATGTCGGATCCTTTCCGACAGAAAGGATCAGATATCCGAGTATTCAATGAAAAGTCGGATTGGCATTGTTGTGAACAGCCAAATCCAGCCGGATTGACACTGTCGGAATCGGGGCAAAAACCTGTCGGATTTGGCCACATTTCCGACAAAAAAACGTGGAAGCCGCCGATCCACGTGCTTTCAGACAAGTCGGAATTCCCGACTGTCGGAAAATCTGAGCCGGCATTGAATAGGTCAGAACCCCTTCCGACCTAAACAAGTTGGAAACTGCCATCTTTCCGACAATAATTAAATACACCCCTTAGTGTTTCTGGACAAGCATCTTGTAAACACACAAAAAAATAGGATTTTATTTACCTACCGGTAAATCCTTTTCTCGTAGTCCGTAGAGGATGGTGGGGTCCACATTAGTACCATGGGGTATAGACTGGTCCACTAGGAGCCACTGGCACTTTAAGAGTTTGAGAGTGCCCCTCCTACCAGACTCAGTCTACAAACTGTACCCGAGGAGACGGACAACTTCGAGAGAAGTATTTTACACAGATAGTGGCGAGATTCACACCAGCTCACACACACAAGGCAAACAAAGATAACTAGCTTGAAACATCAGCAACGGCTGAACAATATTACTTAACCAAGTAACAAAACAGTACTAAACCAAGAACTAAGCAGTACTGAACAAAGTAACCACTGCAGGAACACGAAGCGCTGGGCAAGCAGGAAGACAGCACTAAACGCTGCTGGGTCAGGTCTGAGAAGCTCCGCCCCCTTTCAGGGTGTTGCTTCCCGCTCTTCTGAAGATTATACTGACCTGAGGCAAAGTGCTGGCAGCGATCCTGCAACGCTGACAGACTTGTTGGTCAGTGTAGGGTGTAGGCGCTGGCTCAGGGCGCCCCACTATGTACCGCTGAGCCCTGGAGCACGGTTAGTACTGCGCTCCCACCCTGTTGCCGCCATCTTCACACTGGCTCCCCACTTTCCAGGGGGGGGGCGGTGACCAACTCACCACCGATCTTCTGGCTCTGTAAGGGGTGGCGGCATGCTGCTGGGGTGAGCGATCCCCTGTGGCGGAACACGTTCGAACCCCTCAGAAGCTCAGTGTCCTGTCAGCGGAGATAGTGGCTCAGACCCCTCAGGGCGCACACTACTCCCCCCCCCCCCCCCCCCCCTCCTTAGTCCCACGAAGCAGGGAAGCTGTTGCCAGCAGCCTCCCTGTAAAATAATAAACTTTTACCAGAGAATCTCTGTAGAGCTCCCCTAGCTGTGACCGGCTCCTCCGGGCACTGAGTCATAGAAGGAGGAGCCAGCCCACACTCGCAAACTCTTAAAGTGCCAGTGGCTCCTAGTGGACTCGTCTATACCCCATGGTACTAATGTGGACCCCAGCATCCTCTAGGACTTGAGAAAAAAATATTTACTGTATATATATTTTTTTAAGCAGGAAATAATTTTTTTTTTTTTTACCTCCTATCAAGTCTTTTGTGGCAGCTTGGGATATAAAGCATATACTGGTTCCTCTGACATCGCTTAACTTTAAACCTTTGGAAGAGTTCTCCCTTAAAAAGGACTTAAACGTAATGTGGTGAAAAGTACAGATTATTTCTAATAAATATTTAAAATGCCAGCGTTAATATATGCTGTGGATGCAAGGCGCATCTTATTACCATATACGATAAAAGAGCGCTGTACGTCGCAAACACTACAACCCTTAAGAGAAAATAAGCACTTGCACAAATTGTATGAGTTCCAACCCTCAGAGATGTACATATTTGATATTAAAAGGATATGTATACAATATATCACATGTACAGTATATATCATTCAGTTATGTTACATTTACACAAGAAGCAGATAGTTACAAGAGAATCCATTACAGTTACAGCCAGCAAGCATACGATACCATTTCCCTCAATGCACACGCCGCTCCATCTCTCCCTCTCAGCACGTAACAGCAACAGAAAAACAGCAAACAGAGCTTCTCGTGTGACTGCAATCACCTATATCCTGTGTATTTTGGGGAGTACATGTCTGGGACTGAGTCTTCTGTTATTGGTCCAGGGGAGGGAGATATCTCATTCATGATGTGTCATTGGTCAGTTCATATGCAAGCAACGTCCAGCCTTGAAGATGCAGGAATGTCTTTTGTTCTCATTTGAATTGTGGCTTCATATTCATACATTCAAATCATAACTTATCGTTGCAATGTGCTACAACCTAATCACAGGTATCAAATTTACACACTCATTCCCCTTGATTATTTTATTTTGACACCAAGCATGACATGTTAATCTTGTTCCATTCCATTAATACATATACATGATGTTATATATTATATTATCATCATTATAATGTCTGGTGCTTGACATGTTTAATTTATGTGTGGTATGAAATGTGTTGAATATATCTTTGAGCCATGTCTGTGTGAGTGCGTATGCTACCATATATCGCTGTGCACGCTGCGCGCATTCGCACGCACAGCGACTCATCAATGTGGAGTTTACATGTGCTGTGTATGTAATATTTTTGACTTCGACAGTCCACCCTTTAGCAGTAAACAATAACTGCCTTAAGTTATTAACAGAAGAAAAATATTTCAAACACAATCTGTGACCTAGACACACGTATGTATTCATCTGGCAAATCAGACATTTGACTATATTTGGGGAAGACAGGGAGGATGGGACATCCTCTATATGCACTCGGCAGTCACAGGACCACTGGTTGGGTGTGTGACAACATTCAACCTATAGAGTATGCTGGGACAGTGCTATGGCCTAGGATGTCTAATTTGAACGAACGTTTCACACATACATGTACCTACATCTTTTGTACACTGATGCTCGGATTCGATAGAGGTTTTGCTGGGTAGAGGGAGAAAACACAAACAAATCGTGAAAGAGACATATAACATTTTCATGGTATATATTACCATCACTCCCTGAACATGGTTTCCATTTCTGGAACGCATGCTAGGTCTGTTTCATCACTGAACAAGGGTTATTATTTCAGGTTGTGTCCTTCCTAGATAACAAACCTTCGGAGTTCAGGAAAAGCCACTCACACTTCTCTTCCACATATTTTAATGAGCTCTTTATCTGCTATGTGTGAATAGCCATTGTCTGATTGTTCCTGATTACCTCCTGAAATTGGTGAGATTTAAACATACCAGGGATTTATCTATGGTACTGGTGGGTCTAGTTATATTATATTCCTTGTCCACCGGTCTTCCCCCCTCCGTGTCATTCAAGTACCTCAGCTAACTCTAAAGAATATAGCACTAATCCTGCATTACTTGGTCTTAGAGGTACCTGTGAGCACATCCAACATTCCATTTGGTTTAAGACCTTACCCACTAATGAGTGGCACTCAAGGGATGTCTGTCAAATGCTGCCTTATTGCTAGACTGACATCTCTGGATGCACTCATCTTCAATTATAGGGTCCCAATAACTACAAAAATACAGTATTCCTCAGACAATAGCCCATCACGTTACCTCCGAACTCCGTAACTACTAGACCTTTGATTTTCTCTGGCTTTAACAAAGTCATAGGTTGATCCTGGGATCCTATAAAGTCATCACTCCTTCCTCCAGAACCAGTTCCACACTCGACTCCTCATGAATACCTCACAAAAATAGAATTTCCTGAAAAAAATAATAATTTATCAATGGGAAAAAAAGAAAGATAGAACAAAACAAATCTTGTCCATAGCAAATCAATTACTGCGACTGGTCTTTCTGTAATCTTTTAGTACGCTCAGGTAGTGTTCAACAGTGCCGCCTCTCAGTATTCACTGAAAAGGCTCTCGGGTGATACTTCTGCGATCTCACTCCATTTAAGAGTTCCTTCCAGACTACAGACTTTCCTGCGATGGGAATCGTGGACCCAAGTCTCTCTCTCGGCTACTTTCACTGGGATCGTGCTGTCAACAAAACTTGGTAAGGTCCTTCCCACCTGTCTATTAGGCAACCTGAGCGTAAGAACAAATCACACAGTCTCTTGGTTCACAATCAAGACAGTTAGCAGTTGGCATACCAGGAATCAACAGTTTCAAGTTCTTTTGTCAAGTTCTCAAATGCAGGCTCATCTCGATAAGGTACTGTACTGTCACCTCATTGGTGTATTTCTGATCATGGTGCGGATCAATCATGACATGAGGTTGTCTTCCAAAAAAACAACATTTTTTTTTTTCAAAGAGGGTGATTCGTTAAGTGGGGATATGGGAGTGGTTCCGATGCTACATAACACTAGTGGCAGTGTCTATGAGCACAATAGTCCAGTTTCAAGCTATCACTTTGCTCCTACTCCTAAGGATACCATATCTACACACAAATTTCTGCACAATATTCTTTGCGGTAAACACAGCAGTATTTGCCTCTACCCAGTTTGAGAAAACATCAGTGCACACCAATACATAATTCAAATTCCTACAGGGTGTTAACTATACGAAGTCGATTTGTATTACCTGAAAAGGTCCGTCTGCAGGAGGGATATGGGATGGCTCTGTTAGTACTACCTTACCAAATGTTCTTCCTCATGCAAGTAAGACAGGTCATTGCTTTCCTGCTTGCCTGAGAAGAGAACCCTGGTACACGCCAGTATGCTCTTACCAATCTGCACATACCTTCCTTACCCCGAGTCAGACCATGTGCCTCCTCAGCTAGGCCTGGGAGATGCATCCTGGGGGCCACTGGCTTACCTTGTCCATCTCTCCTGAGGACTACGGACCATTCCCCTTCCAGACCTCCTTTTCCTGTAGGGAACACAAATTTGCATCTTAATTTAACCGTTGTGTGCTTGCAATGTAGAGTACCATGAGCATCACTCAAAAAAAGAATTAGAGAAAAACATCTCTAGAGGAGAAAATAAGATTTTACTAACCGATAAATCTATTTCTCGTAGTCCGTAGTGGATGCTGGGACTCCGTAAGGACCATGGGGAATAGCGGCTCCGTAGGAGACAGGGCACAAGAATAAAAGCTTTAGGATCAGGTGGTGTGCACTGGCTCCTCCCCCTATGACCCTCCTCCAAGCCTCAGTTAGGATACTGTGCCCGGACGAGCGTACATAATAAGGAAGGATATTGAATCCCGGGTAAGACTCATACCAGCCACACCAATCACACCGTACAACTCGTGATCTGAACCCAGTTAACAGTATGATAAACGAAAGGAGCCTCTGAAAAGATGGCTCACAACAATAATAACCCGAATTTTGTAACAATAACTATATACAAGTATTGCAGACAATCCGCACTTGGGATGGGCGCCCAGCATCCACTACGGACTACGAGAAATAGATTAATCGGTGAGTAAAATCTTATTTTCTCTGACGTCCTAGTGGATGCTGGGACTCCGTAAGGACCATGGGGATTATACCAAAGCTCCCAAACGGGCGGGAGAGTGCGGATGACACTGCAGCACCGAATGAGAGAACTCCAGGTCCTCCTCAGCCAGGGTATCAAATTTGTAGAATTTAGCAAACGTGTTTGCCCCTGACCAAGTAGCTGCTCGGCAAAGTTGTAAAGCCGAGACCCCTCGGGCAGCCGCCCAAGATGAGCCCACTTTCCTTGTGGAATGGGCTTCTACAGATTTTGGCTGTGGCAGGCCTGCCACAGAATGTGCAAGCTGAATTGTACTACAAATCCAACGAGCAATCGTCTGCTTAGAAGCAGGAGCACCCAGCTTGTTGGGTGCATACAGGATAAACAGCAAGTCAGATTTTCTGACTCCAGCCGTCCTGGAAACATATATTTTCAGGGCCCTGACAACGTCAAGCAACTTGGAGTCCTCCAAGTCCCTAGTAGCCGCAGGTACCACAATAGGTTGGTTCATGTGAAATGCAGAAACCACCTTAGGGAGAAATTGAGGACGAGTCCTCAATTCTGCCCTGTCAGAATGAAAAATTAGGTAAGGGCTTTTATATGATAAAGCCGCCAATTCTGACACACGCCTGGCTGAAGCCAGGGCTAACAGCATCGACACCTTCCATGTGAGATATTTTAAGTCCACAGTGGTGAGTGGTTCAAACCAATGTGACTTTAGGAAACTCAACACAACATTGAGATCCCAAGGTGCCACTGGAGGCACAAAAGGAGGCTGTATATGCAGTACCCCTTTTACAAATGTCTGAACTTCAGGCACGGAAGCCAGTTCTTTCTGGAAGAAAATCGACAGGGCCGAAATTTGAACCTTAATGGACCCTAATTTTAGGCCCATAGACAGTCCTGTTTGCAGGAAATGGAGGAAACGACCCAGTTGAAATTCCTCTGTAGGGGCCTTCTTGGCCTCACACCACGCAACATATTTTCGCCAAATGCGGTGATAATGTTTTGCGGTTACATCCTTCCTGGCTTTGATCAGGGTAGGGATGACTTCATCTGGAATGCCTTTTTCCTTCAGGATCCGGCGTTCAACCGCCATGCCGTCAAACGCAGCCGCGGTAAGTCTTGGAACAGACAAGGCCCCTGCTGGAGCAGGTCCTTTCTTAGAGGTAGAGGCCACGGGTCTTCCGTGAGCATCTCTTGAAGTACCGGGTACCAAGTCCTTCTTGGCCAATCCGGAACCACGAGTATAGTTCTTACTCCTCTCCTTCTTATGATTCTCAGTACTTTTGGTATGAGAGGCAGAGGAGGGAACACATACACTGACTGGTACACCCACGGTGTTACCAGAGCGTCCACCGCTATTGCCTGAGGGTCCCTTGACCTGGCGCAATACCTGTCTAGTTTTTTGTTTAGACGGGACGCCAACATGAACACTGGTGACAGTGCTATCACATGATTTTCCGCCCAGCGAAGAATCCTTGCAGCTTCTGCCATTGCCCTCCTGCTTCTCGTGTCGCCCTGTCTGTTTACGTGGGCGACTGACGTGATGTTGTCCGATTGGATCAATACCGCCTGACCCTGAAGCAGGGGTTTCGCTTGACTTAGGGCATTGTAAATGGCCCTTAGTTCCAGAATGTTTATATGAAGAGATGTTTCCATGCTTGACCACAAGCCCTGGAAATTTCTTCCCTGTGTGACTGCTCCCCAGCCTCTCAGGCTGGCATCCGTGGTCACCAGGATCCATTCCTGAATGCCAAATCTGCGGCCCTCTAGTAGATGAGCACTCTGCAGCCACCACAGAAGAGACACCCTTGTCCTTGGCGACAGGGTTATCCGCTGATGCGATCCGGACCATTTGTCCAGTAGATCCCACTGAAACGTTCTTGCATGGAATCTTCCGAATGGAATCGCTTCGTAAGAAGCCACCATTTTTCCCAGGACCCTCGTGCACTGATGCACTGACACCTGGCCTGGTTTTAGGAGGTTCCTGACTAGCTCAGATAACTCCCTGGCCTTCTCCTCCGGGAGAAACACCTTCTTCTGGACTGTTTCCAGAATCATTCCTAGGAACAGTAGACGTGTCGTTGGAATCAGCTGCGATTTTGGAATATTTAGGATCCACCCGTGCTGACGTAACACTACCTGAGATATTGCTACTCCGACTTCTAACTGTTCCCTGGACCTTGCCCTTATCAGGAGATCGTCCAAGTAAGAGATAATTAAGATGCCTTTTCTTCGAAGAAGAATCATCATTTCGGCCATTACCTTGGTAAAGACCCGAGGTGCCGTGGACAACCCAAACGGCAGCGTCTGAAACTGATAATGACAGTTTTGTACTACAAACCTGAGGTACCCTTGGTGAGCAGGGTAGATTGGGACGTGGAGATAAGCATCTTTGATGTCCAGAGACACCATATAGTCCCCTTCTTCCAGGTTCGCTATCACTGCTCTGAGTGACTCCATCTTGAATTTGAACCTTTTTATGTAAGTGTTCAAGGATTTCAGATTTAAAATTGGTCTCACCGAGCCGTCCGGCTTCGGTACCACAAACAGCGTGGAATAATACCCCTTTCCTTGTTGTAGGAGGGGTACCTTGATTATCACCTGCTGGGAATACAGCTTGTGAATGGCTTCCAAAACGGCCTCCCTGTCGGAGGGAGACTTTGGTAGAGCAGACTTCAGGAACCGGCGAGGGGGAAACGCCTCGAATTCCAGTTTGTACCCCTGCGATACTACCTGTAGAATCCAGGGGTCCACTTGCGAGTGAGCCCACTGCGCGTTGAAATTCTTGAGACGGGCCCCCACCGTCTCTGAGTCTGCTTGTAAAGCCCCAGCGTCATGCTGAAGACTTGGCAGAAGCAGGGGAGGGCTTCTGCTCCTGGGAAGCGGCTGCATGGTGCAGTCTTTTTCCTCTTCCTCTGCCCCGGGGCAGAAATGAGTGGCCTTTTGCTCGCTTGTACTTATGGGAACGAAAGGACTGAGTTTGAAAAGACGGTGTCTTTTTCTGCTGATGTGAGGTGACCTGGGGTAAAAAGGTGGACTTTCCAGCCGTTGCCGTGGCCACCAGGTCCGATAGACCAGCCCCAAACTCCTCCCCTTTATACGGCAATACTTCCATATGTCGTTTGGAATCCGCATCCCCTGACCACTGTCGCGTCCATAATGCTCTTCTGGCAGAAATGGACATAGCACTTACTCTTGATGCCAGGGTGCAAATATCCCTCTGTGCATCACGCATATATAGTAATGCATCCTTCAAATGCTCTATAGTTAACAATATATTGTCCCTGTCCAGGGTATCAATATTTTCAGTCAGGGAATCCGACCACGCGACTCCAGCACTGCACATCCAGGCTGAAGCGATAGCTGGTCGCAGTATAACACCAGTATGTGTGTATATACTTTTTAGGATATTTTCCAGCCTTCTATCAGCTGGTTCTTTGAGGGTGGCCGTATCAGGAGACGGTAACGCTACTTGTTTAGATAAACGTGTGAGCGCTTTATCTACCCTAGGGGGTGTTTCCCAACGCGCCCTAACCTCTGGCGGGAAAGGGTATAGTGCCAATAATTTATTAGAAATTAGCAGTTTTTTGTCGGGGGAAACCCACGCTTTATCACACACCTCATTTAATTCATCTGACTCAGGAAAAACTATTGGTAGTTTTTTCACACCCCACATAATACCCTTCTTTGTGGTACTTGTAGTGTCAGAAATGTTCAATGCCTCCTTCATTGCCGTGATCATGTAACGTGTGGCCCTACTGGACATTACGTTTGTCTCCTCACCGTCGACACTAGACTCAGTATCTGTGTCTGGGTCTGTGTCGACCCACTGAGGTAACGGGCGTTTTAGGGCCCCTGACGGTGTCTGAGACGCCTGGACAGGCACTAATTGATTTGCCGGCTGTCTCATGTCGTCAACAGTTTTTTGCAAAGTGCTGACATTGTCACGTAATTCTTTAAATACGATCATCCAGTCAGGTGTCGACTCCCTAGGGGGTGACATCACTAACCCAGGCAATTGCTCCGCCTCCACATCATTTTCCTCCTCATACATGTCGACACACACGTACCGACACACAGCACACACACCGGGAATGCTCTGATAGAGGACAGGACCCCACCAGCCCTTTGGAGAGACAGAGGGAGAGTTTGCCAGCACACACCAAGCGCTATATATATATATATATATATATACAGGGATAACCTTATATAAGTGTTACTCCCTTTTATAGCTGCTGTTTTTATTATTAGCTGCCAATAGTGCCCCCCCTTCTCTTTTTTACCCTGATTCTGTAGCAGGTCTGCAGGGGAGAGTCAGGGAGCCGTCCTTCCAGCGAAGCTGTGAGGGAAAATGGCGCTTGTGTGCTGAGGAGATAGGCTCCGCCCCTTCACGACGTCCTTATCTCCCGCTCTTTTCTGGAAAAATGGCAGGGGTTAAATACATCCATATAGCCCAGGAGCTATATGTGATGTATTTCTTTTTGCCAACCTAAGGTATATCTGTTATATTGCGTCTCAGGGCGCTCCCCCCCCAGCGCCCTGCACCCTCAGTGACCGGAGTGTGAAGTGTGCTGAGAGCAATGGCGCACAGCTGCAGTGCTGTGCGCTACCTTAGTTGAAGACAGGACCGTCTTCTGCCGCCGATTTCACCGGACCTCTTCGCTCTTCTGGCTCTGTAAGGGGGCCGGCGGCGCGGCTCCGGGACCCATCCAGGCTGAACCTGTGATCGTCCCTCTGGAGCTAATGTCCAGTAGCCTAAGAAACCCAATCCACTCTGCACGCGGGTGAGTTCGTTTCTTCTCCCCTTAGTCCCACGATGCAGTGAGCCTGTTGCCAGCAGGACTCACTGAAAATAAAAAACCTAAAATAAACTTTTATTCTAAGCAACTCAGGAGAGCCACCTAGCCTGCACCCTTCTCGTTCGGGCACAAAAATCTAACTGAGGCTTGGAGGAGGGTCATAGGGGGAGGAGCCAGTGCACACCACCTGATCCTAAAGCTTTTATTCTTGTGCCCTGTCTCCTGCGGAGCCGCTATTCCCCATGGTCCTTACGGAGTCCCAGCATCCACTAGGACGTCGGAGAAAAAGGAAATGAAAAATATCAGGTCTGCGTTCACCAACGGGCTGTCACTTATGTCTGGTCTCGTAGTAAAGGTCTGATTCAGATATTCCATACCATCATGCACATCAGTGTCTATACAAAATTTCCCTTCAC
Source organism: Pseudophryne corroboree (assembly GCF_028390025.1). Classification (NCBI taxonomy): domain Eukaryota; kingdom Metazoa; phylum Chordata; class Amphibia; order Anura; family Myobatrachidae; genus Pseudophryne; species Pseudophryne corroboree. The sequence continues at coordinate 404,227,113 of NC_086446.1, forward strand.
CAGTATTCTCATCCTCCACCCTTTGTGCATGACAAGGCACACTGCAGTAATATACTGGTGCCATCGTGCTGATGAGATATACCGGGTTCGGGCAGAACTTTGAAGGACCAATACGGCATGTGGTGTGTGAACTTTCAAATCATGTACCAGTACTACATCCCAGGTATTTGACCCCTGTCCTACACAACTGTAGTTTATCCCTTGAGACCTGGTGTCCTGTTTGGAAGAGATGAAACAGAAACGGCTTCGTATCTGCCAGGGACGACTCAAATGAACCAGCGCACAACAGCAAGTCATCAACATATTGTATCAGCACCGACCCATTATCAGGCTGAAAGGACTGTAAACAATCATGTAGGGCTTGGGAGAAAATACTCAGGCTGTCACTGAAACCTTGGGAGAATAAGGTCCATGTATTGTACCCCCCCTTTGTGAATGCAAAGATGAAGAGGAAACTGTGAAAAAAACAGAATAGAGGTTGGTGACAGATAAGTTTGTAGAGGTGGAGAGGATTTTATTAAAATGACAACTGGATTAGGCACTACGGGGAATTGATTAATTACTTGGTCTACCCCCCCCCCCCCCACCTTAAAGCTTGTGCTTGCTGTGTCACTACTGGGACTACCTCAGCCATCAATCCAGTGTCCTGTCCATCCTAAATTCATAGGGAACCCGGTATCTGTGAGATAATTTCCTCTACCTGTGATGGACATGAATCTAGAACAGTGGAATGCAACATTAGACTTTGAGGAGTATCTAACATACCCTGTACTTCCTGAGCAGGAGAACAGGAATACAATAAATGTATTTCACATTTAACAAAATCTCTGTTGATTAAGTTAGTCAGGGGCCACTGCTACTAGGAAAAAAAAAAGAAAAGGGTTTAGCATCATAAAGGCCCAATCGTAACTTCAGCAGGTTGTGACAAAGGGTAATGTTGCACTTCTCTCGTTCCTCCCATTTGCCGAATTAGTGTTTACCAGCGATCTTATCCTGACAGAATTTTCTAGTACAGGTTGAGTATCCCATATCCATATATTCCGAAATACGGAATATTCCGAAATACAGACTTTTTTTGAGTGAGATAGTGAAATCTTTGTTTTTTGATGGCTCAGTGTACACAAACTTTGTTTAATACACAAAGTTATTAATAATATTGTATTAAATGACCTTCAGGCTGTGTATACAAGGTGTATATGAAACATAATTAAATTGTGTGAATGTAGACACACTTTGTTTAATGCACAAAGTTATAAAAAATATTGGCAAAAATTACCTTCAGGCTGTGTGTATAAGGTGTATATGAAACATAAATGCATTCTGTGCTTAGATTTAGGTCCCATCACCATGATATCTCATTATGGTATCTAATTATTCCAAAATACGGAAAAATCCGTTATCCAAAATACCTCTGGTCCCAAGTGTTTTGGATAAGGGATACTCAACCTGTACTGCAAAAAAAACAAGCTTCGTGGTCATGCGAAGTATTCATTCAATCCTTCCCATCCCGTATTAAGGGTCTGTACATGGTCCAACAAACATTTCCGAGCTTATTTAGACTAGGGCATTACTAGAAATGAATACTTCTTATGTGGTAATTAAAATACCTGGGGCTTACCCTATCTCTGTCCTCTTTCCTACTGGGAAATACTAATGTGCGGACAGGATATTCTCCATTTATGACGTTACTTTCTTGATTTTTATTTTTTGTGGGTTTTACTATATATGTATTTGAATGTCTCCATACTTACCAGTTCCACTGGTCTCAGCCACTTTCCCTGCAGGCTACTGCTCCTCTTTTACCGGTTGGATACATGAGAAATGGCTGAAACCAGTCAGGTCGCCTTCTCCTCCTAAATAAAACTTTGACATTCATTAGTACATATATAGGTTACATTCATATTTTTATTATTTTTTATGCTGGCTGTAACTGCTTCCACATCCACATATGGCGGTGTACTTGCTTTCTCTTTTTACTTATTTATTGATGCTACAAGTTCAAACAGTTATTATATTTCCATTCTTGTCTTATATGACTTTGGTTAGACATACTACCTGCAATACCTCAGGATCAAAACCACTAACTCTAGGAAATGATGCCCTATTATCAACTGTCATTCGCACCCATTCATCACAAAAAGCCTTTTCGTGTGAACCATACTTTCCACACATTATCACCTCCGCAAGTTTTACACACAGTACGTGCCTCATTACAGAGCGGACCCTCTTGGCCTCAGCTGTCCAGCCTGAACCCTGGCTGACGAACGTTTCTCGCTTGTGCACTTGGCTCCCATCGCAGACTTTTAACACGATCCCCAAATGAACAATACGAGCAAACGGTGAAAGTCCTCTGAGTTCTCTCACCAACTCCTTCTCCGCTAGCAGTACCACGACTCACTCCAATAGTGATTCCCCACGTACCCAGTGAAGATCCCTACCAGGCCCCTCTTCACTGTAAGTATTAACAGCAATAAATCAATACGCCACCTTTCAGTGGAGGTTAAAAATCCACCTGATCTTTGGGGTTTCTTTCCACAGGAATTCCGCCTGGGAAACGTCACCAAGCCTTCCTATGGACTTCCACCCGGAATATATCTTGAGAGAGAGTCAGCGAAAAATTCCTTCTACTTTACACAAATCACGTCTGCGTATGTTCCACACAGCGAATAAAGAATGCAAATGGTATCACGTTGCGCCGCGTATCACACACACAGACGTGCGTTCCAATCGCACGCCCTATAGATACTTGTTATCTATATGCCCTACGATCACAGGAATCAAATTCACAAGCTGCGCTCCACACCCGAAGCGTAACACTAAAACCTTCACCTGCATGTTATCACACAGTACGTGCCTCAATCTATCACGCTCCTCTACACATTTTAGTATGTGCCTACTAGTCAAAACGTAAGGTTGCGACCCTGTCACGCCGCCGAGCCTCTGCTAACTCAGGGTTTCCCACGGGCTCCCAGTTTCTTCGGGGTTCAATACATCCACACCTACTTTCAACTCACGCTAATACACAAGGTTTTCTGTACAGAAAAATATCACTCCCTTTGATTGATAGCTTGTCCCAGAGGTAGTACACTTTAAACAAAATATTATAGTAATCTGCTTTTTAAAATCGGATAGTTACTTGCTATTGTATAACTACAAATCTTTTATCCCACAGTTTAAATGTATTCCTATTGTGTGGTAAAACTTGCGCTCGCTACTTCACGCAACCTTGCGTTAGCGTGCAACTGTGCGCATTCTCGTATGCTTACCTCACATACTTTTCCTACCGTACCATGTGTACACCGTGCGTTCGCAACTGAATATTTCACACTTATCACGATCAATGTAAGCAAAATTCTACTGCTCACTACACAATATACCTTTGTTCCTCACACCCGCTGGAAGTCGCCCACACGGGTAATCCTCCTTTGAGTGCTACCTAAAATTTTTAGGCCGGAACAAAGTCCTGTATGTGTTTTACAATTTACCCACTTAAACAAAATACACAAAATGTATAACAAATAAACGTATCCGATTCTATGCAGATCGATAATGACTATTGACTAAAATCTAAATGCTATGATTCAGAATGGATACCTATCTTACAGAACATACACACATACATACACACACATACATTATATATATATATATGTATGTATGTATATACACATACATACTCATACACACACATTTACTCCACTTCTATGAAACCCCTCACCCTTTCAGTGCCTCTAATTTGCATATCAGATTGTTCACATTGTTGTTGTTAAGGAGGGTGGTTGAACAGGTTAATAAACATTTCAATCCATATCCTACCCTGGTAGAGCGTTAACAAATCCTGGGAAAGAAGAAAAAAATACTTTTCTTTATATCTGTGTTTAATTCTTACATCAAGTATTCATCTATTAACTCTCACTAGGCCCAATTAAAACTATTTGCAATGGACTATGGCATGGGTTTGTTAAATTCATTGGTAGCTTTTAAATGGTGTTGGATTTGTACATATATTTTGTTTATATTTTGTGACAAAGGAAACTGATTACTTAAAAACACACTGAAAGTCAGCTGTTAGCTAGGTGGATATTGTGACCTTCCTAAAATGGCCACTGCTCCTCCCCCTTTTTCCCAAGCTATGGGCAAAATGGAGGACAGACCATGCGGCTAGCTCGTTTGTCACAAATAAAATCACAATTTCTACAAGCACCAGAAGTTTGTTACTTTAGGCCTACGTTAGCAGTATGCGAATTGGACGCAGCATGCTAACACAGCTATATCATACCTATGCACCAACTTTTAAATGCTCTTTAAATTTACTTAACAGATAAACAATCCAATCTGAATCAAACACAATATGACTTATTTGAACTTTGTTTTGCAACAATAAAAATATGCTGTAGCATTTCCAATATTGTGAGAAATATATTGTCCCTTGAATTTCATATCAGCGCCTTACCGATAACACAAAAAAACAAACGGCATGTGGTTCAGCAGCATCAAGATGCGTCCATCGTTAGCTGGTAGACCACAGCGGTGTCTGTATAGTGCATCAATAAGTACGTGATATCCCTGACGTAGCCCCCAACTGAGAAGTTCAGATTATTTCTACTACATATTTAAAATGCCATCGTTAATATATGCTGTGGTCGCAAGGCGCATCTTATTACCATATACGATAAAAGTGCGCTGTACGTCTCAAACACTACATCCCTTAAGAGAAAACAAGCACTCACACAAATTGTATGAGTTCCAACGCTCAGAGATGTATATATTTGATATTAAAAGGATATGTATACAATATATCACATGAACAGTATGGGGTATATGCAATTGCGGTCGAATTGCCGCAAAAGTCGAAAAACGGGGCATTTTCGACAAAAAAAACAAAACATGTCGAATTGGATTCGACAATGCAATACAATACTTTGACAAAAAAATGGACGTTTCAGATTCGACTTTTTGCAATTCGACATTTTTAAAATTCGACATGTCTGCAGTGGTAAAAATGCGGCTTTTCGACAAAAGTATATTCAACTGAAGAATGTCGATTCGACAACCGTGCTTTTCGACAGTAATTTCGTCAATTTCATTCCGCCTCACTTTGCTGGCGGAATCTAATAATTAAAAAAAAAAAAAAAACATGTTTTTTTTTTTTATTGCTAATAGCATATCTATTTATATTAGAAGGTATTATGTACTTGGTTTGTCTACTAGGAGACACAAGTATTATTTATATATTTTTTAAAAGATTATTATTATTTTTTTTAACTGACTAATAGAGAGCATGGTTTTCAGTGGGAAGGGGTGGGAATGGGTTAAAATCCTGAAAAAAAAATGCGTGGGGTCCCCCCTCCTAAGCATAACCAGCCTTGGGCTCTTTGAGCCGGTCCTGGTTGTAAAAATATGGGGGAAAAATTGACAGGGGATCCCCCGTATTTTTAGAACCAGCACCGGGCTCTGTGTACGGTCCTGGTGCAAAAAATACGGGGGACAAAGTACGTAGGGGTCCCCCGTATTATTAACACCAGCATGGGCTCCACTAGCTGGAGAGAGAATGCCACAGCCGGGGGACACTTTTATATCGGTCCCTGCGGCCGTGGCATTAAATCCCCAACTAGTCACCCCTGGCCGGGGTAACCTGGAGTGGGGACCCCTTAAATCAAGGGGTCCCCCCCCTCCAGCCACCCAAGGGCCAGGGGTGAAGCCCGAGGCTGTCCCCCCCCCCCATCCATGGGCTGCAGATGGGGGGCTGATAAGCCTTGTGACAAATAATAGGATTTTAAACCTAGCGGTAAATCTTTTTCTCCTAGTCCGTAGAGGATGCTGGGGACTCCGTAAGGACCATGGGGTATAGACGGGCTCCGCAGGAGACATGGGCACCTAAAAGAACTTTCTAGTATGGTGTGCACTGGCTACTCCCTCTATGCCCCTCCTCCAGACCTCAGTTAGAGAACTGTGCCCAGAGGAGATGGACAATAGGAGGAAAGGATTTTGTTAATCTAAGGGCAAGATTCATACCAGCCCACACCAATCATACCATATAACCTGGAATACACCTAACCAGTTAACAGTATGAACAAACAACGGTATCGGTCCAAGACCGATTCTAACTGTAACATAACCCTTATGTAAGCAATAACTATATACAAGTCTTGTAGATTTTCCGCACTGGGACGGGCGCTCAGCATCCTCTACGGACTAGGAGAAAAAGATTTACCGGTAGGTTTAAAATCTTATTTTCTCTTACGTCCTAGAGGATGCTGGGGACTCCGTAAGGACCATGGGGTTTATACCAAAGCTCCCAATCGGGCTGGAGAGTGCGGATGACTCTGCAGTACCGACTGAGCAAATGCTAGGTCCTCATCAGCCAGGGTATCAAACTTGTAGAATTTAGCAAAGGTGTTTGACCCCGACCAAGTTGCTGCTCGGCAAAGCTGTAATGCCGAAACACTCCGGGCAGCCGCCCAAGAAGAGCCCACCTTCCTAGTGGAATGGGCCTTTACTGAATGCGGTAACGGCAATCCAGCCGTAACATAAGCCTGCTGAATCGTGTTACAGATCCAGCGAGCAATAGTCTGCTTCGAAGCGGGCGCGCCAATCTTGTTGGCAGCATACAGGACAAACAATGCATCTGTTTTCCTAATTCTAGCCGTCCTGGCTACATACATTTTTAAGGCCCTGACTACATCCAGGGACATGGAATCCTCCAAGTCCCTCGTAGCCACAGGCACCACTATAGGTTGGTTCATATGAAATGAAGACACCACCTTGGGTAAAAATTGAGGACGAGTCCTCAATTCCGCTCTATCCACATGAAAAATCAAGTAAGGGCTCTTGTAAGACAAGGCCGCCAATTCTGACACACGCCTCGCAGATGCCAAGGCTAACAACATGACCACCTTCCAGGTGAGAAATTTTAACTCCACCGTTTTAAGGGGTTCAAACCAGTGTGATTTAAGGAACTGCAACACCACGGTCAGGTCCCATGGTGCCACTGGGGGCACAAAAGGAGGCTGGATGTGCAGTACTCCTTTTACAAAAGTCTAGACTTCTGGAAGAAAAGCCAATTCCTTCTGAAAGAATATTGACAAAGCCGAAATCTGTACTTTAACAGAGCCTAACTTTAGGCCCATATCCACTCCTGTCTGTAGGAAGTGGAGAAAACGACCCAGATGGAAATCTTCCGTAGGAGCATTCTTGGTTTCACACCAAGAGACATTTCCGCCAGATACGGTGATAATGTTTTGACGTCACCTCCTTCCTAGCCTTTATTAGAGTAGGTATGACCTCCTCCGGAATACCCTTCTCCGCTAGGATCCGGTGTTCAACCGCCATGCCGTCAAACGTAACCGTGGTAAGTCTTGGAACAGACAGGGCCCCTGCTGTAACAGGTCCTCTCTTAGAGGAAGAGGCCAAGGATCTTCTGTGAGTATCTCCTGAAGATCTGAGTACCAGGCCCTTCGAGGCCAGTCTGGAACAATGAGTATTGTCTGTACTCTTTTTCGTCTTATGATCCTCAACACTTTTGTGATGAGAGGAAGCGGAGGAAACACATAGACCGACTGGAACACCCATGGCGTTACCAGAGCGTCTACTGCTATTGCCTGACGGTCCCAGGACCTGGCACAATACCTCCAAAGCTTCTTCTTGAGGCGTGACGCCATCATGTCTATTTGAGGAACTCCCCAGAGACCCGTTATCTCTGCAAAGACTTCTTTTTTTCTTTAAACATACTTTTTTATTGAAGCAATATATGCATTACATACAGAAACATGCACGGCAGTTCAAACCTTTGTTGGAAGGGTAAATATTAGAATGAAACAGAGGAGAATACAGTTGAGTCTGTAATCAAGAGACATATCTATTATAGTAAAACAATCATTTCACATTTGCATGAAACATGTCTCTTGAGATTTCAGGGTCCGTTGGTCTAGAATCTGGTCCATTCGACTGACCCAGATATATGAAGAAGAAAAAAAAACGTATCCATACACTATTCCCCCCTTAATCGGTCTTCAGAGTCCAGAATGACAATCAGTTCTGAAGTACAATCGGTGGGTCTCCCGCCACCGCTCTAGTTCCATACCATTCTGTATTAGACAATGAGTCATGGAGCTGCCTCCTAATCGTTGTCGACAAGGTCGCTATATAGCTCTCCAAACTTCAAATTTTTTTTGTACCTTAGTGTCTTTTTCCAGTAAAATTCCTATCCACTCCATCCTAAAAAGGTAAAATAATTTGGCCTTAAATAACGATAATGTAGGTGGATCCTTAGCGATCCATACTTGCAGAATAGCCTTCCTGGCCGCTATACTAACTGCCAGCAGCAGCTTTTTACTACCCTGAGAGAGGCGCTGTTCCGGCAAAAAAATGCCGAAAAGTGCCCATTCTGGAGACAATCTACAATAATTCACCAGATCAGCCGTCAAGTAGTTCCTTACATGTATCCAAAACGGTCTAATTATAGGGCAGGTCCACAGACAATGAAAGAGATCCGCCTGGAGAGCGCCACATTTCAAACATGCATGCGTGTCAGAAAATCCTATCAGGTACCGTCTATGAGGCGATAAATCCTGTGTAGAATATTAAGAGACATTTCTTTATACCTAGAAGAGGGAAATAATTTACAGGCCTTAGCATGTGCTGCCAGTAAGTCAGTAGTCTCAATGTCTGGGAGACAATCCTTCCAAGACACAATACCGCCCAAACCCATCGAGTAATCCAGACGGTCCGAAAGTAGCTATATGCAGTCGAAATTCCCTTACGGACCCTGGGGGTTTGTTTCAGCATTTTATCTATCGGATTGTCCCAATCCCCACGTGAGAAGCACCAGATAGTGGATGAAACAATGTTGAGCTAAAAGAAAGTCAACAGGATAGGCCCGCAAGGTTGGGTATCTCGTGGTGGCCTCCTGGAATGTGAGCGGCCTCGAGCCCTGCATATCTACCAAATCACCGATCTTGGAAACACCCCCCAACCGCCAGAAATTGAACGGATACTGTGCTCGACCCTCCTGGAAGTCAGGATTAGCTATAAACGGCAGGTGCAATGATTTGTGGGCATTTAGGTCAAGGTTAAGTCGCATAGTCGTCCACAATTTCTTAACGTTCCACAATAGTGGGTTTTTCCTCAGCTCCTCGGACACCCCCTGTGCACGCAGATGCAGAAAGGTGACCAGATCTCCCCCTCGTAAAAATTCCCTATCTAAGTCTGTGTTCGTTGTCATTGTGCAACCAGTCATGTAAGTATCGTAGTTGAGCTGCATGGGAGTACCAAAGAACATTGGGGAAATTAATTCCCCCGTTCCCTGTAGTTTGCTGGAGCTTGATCAACGCAAATAAATCTTCTAAAAAGAAAATTAAGACGTTGAACATCTTTTGGTAGAAGTACATGTGGCATGGCTTGAATAAAGTACATCAGACGGGGGAATGATATCATCTTAATAAAGCTAGCTCTCCCCATATATGATAAAGGCAGTGATTTCCAGGTCTCAAGTTCTGCTTCAATTGTTTGGATGGCCGAGGTAAAATTTAGAGTATATAATCGCTCCGGCTTTCTCGATATTCGAATCCCCAGATAAGTTAACTGATCTGAACTCCACTGTAATGGTAAGTTCCTCATCCCGTGTCTCAAAAATGAACCATTCCCCAATCTGAGAGCCACCGACTTTGACCAGTTAACGTTAAAACCCGAAACCTGTCCATAAGCCTGCAGTAAATTAAATATATGAGTCAAGGAAGCCTCCGGGTCTGAGATGTAAAGCAGTAGATCGGCAAATGCGGTAAGTTTTAGTTCCCTGCGACCAATTTGAATTCCATGAAATTGAGTGTCAGTTAATAGTAAACGATGGAGGGGGTCTATGGCCAAATTGAACAGCAGGGGAGACAATGGGCACCCCTGCCGCGTGCCACGATGCGTAATCACCGGGCTACTACTATAACCATTAAGTAAGAGGGTAGTAGAAGGAGAATCGTATAAATAGTGAATAATATGAATAAAATCTTGGTGGAATAGTCTCCGTTCTAAGACCTTGAATAGATAGGGCCAAAGTACTGTATCGAAGGCCTTAGTGGTGTCCAAACTGAGGAGTATATTTTTGGAGTGGGGCAATTGAGCAGAGGCTATAACTGCTGCAACAGCATCCCTAATTCCCTTAACAGAGTGTGTGTTGCGAACAAAACCAAGCTGGTGATTAGTTAAAGTGTGGGGAAGGATCGTCTGTAGCCGATCTGCCAAAATCTTAGTAAATAGCTTTATATCGGTGTTTAATAACGTAATGGGCCTGTATGAGGTCACCAGCTGTGGGTCTTGTGTAGGTTTGGGGATTAAAACAGTGTGTGCTGTTGTGAAGTGGTGAAAAGGGGCATGGTGGTGCAGAAGGCTATTGAACACTTCCAGCAGAGTCGGAGTTATGTGAGGCTGAAGGATTTTATAAAATTCATTGGAGAGGCCGTCTGGGCCTGGAGACTTGTGCAGGTGAAGTTTGGATATTGTCGAGACAAGTTTCTCCTCAGTGATAGCACTCACCAGTAAATCCGACTGTGCACTCGTTATAGGTGGTAATACTGTGTCTGGTAAGAGTGTGGTATGGGTAGATTCGCTAAAGGGGAGATCAGAGTATAAGTCGGCAAAGTAGGATTCAAAATGTTTTACTATAGCAGGAGAACTAGTGAGGAGTTGTCCCGTGAATCGATGTTTAACGGCTGTTATGAATTTGCGAGAGGTTTTCTTCCTAGCCATATTTGCCAATAGTCGACCGGATTTATTTCCCCATTGGTAATATTTATGGGAGGAAAAATAGGATTTTGGTACTTACCAGGTAAATCCTTTTCTTTGAATCCATAGGGGGCACTGGAGTACTCTTGGGATATGGACGGTTTCCGTAGGAACCAGGCACTGAATATTAAAATTTAGAACTCTCCTCCCCTCCATATCCCAGAGTACCTCAGTGTTTTTTACTGAGCCGAACAGGAGCGATAGAGAGATTGACAATGGAGAATTACATATAACAGAACGGACAACAATAAAGTTGACACATAACGTGACAGACAACTAAACAGTTGGCACAATAACCGATAGAACTTGAAACTTGAACCAGTCGGTGAGAATGTGTTACCATACGATTCCCTGAACTTGCCGCAAACCAGGTAAAACTGCTCTGGGTGGGGGTCCAGTGCCCCCTATGGATTCAAATTAAAGGATTTACCTGGTAAGTACCAAAATCCTATTTTCTTTTTCATCCACTAGGGGTCACTGGAGTACTCTTGGGACGTACCAAAGCTTCCCCCGTGGGCGGGAGAGCAGTTTGGCACCTGTAACACTAGGCGGCCAAAGCTAGATGCTGATGCCGCAAACGTATCAAACTTGTAAAAGCGCACAAACGTGTGCACTGATGACCAGGTAGCCGCACGGCAAAGCTGCGTCGTAGAAGCGCCACGACCAGCTGCCCATGACGTTCCCACAGAACGTGTGGAATGAGCTGTTAATGATGTAGGCGGCTGTAACCGAGCATGAAGGTAAGCCTGACGTATGGTCAGTTTAATCCATCTGGATAAGGTCTGCTTAGAAGCTGGCCAACCCATCTTGGCAGCATCATACAGAACAAACAACGTATCCGTCTTACGAACTGTAGACGTTCGGGACACAAACGCGTAATGCGCGTACCACATCCAAGGTTCCAGAATTTCCTGTCAACACGGGAACTACTATTGGTTGATTGATGTGAAAGGATGACACTACCTTTGGTAGGAAAGCGGGATTCGTCCGAAGTTCCGCTCTGTCATCATGAAACACCAAATACGGTGGCTTGCATGACAAGGCACCCAAATCGGAAACACGCCTTGCCGAAGCCAAGGCTGGTAGGAAAATTGTTTTCCAAGTGAGAAACTTAATATCCACTTGGTGTAAGGGTTCAAAATATGAAGACTGTAAGAAATCTAAAACCAGATTCAAGTCCCATGGCGCTGTAGGTGGAATGAATGGAGGCTGTACTCTGAGGACACCTTGCAGAAAAGTGTGTACAGACGGCAATAGAGCCAATCGTCTTTGAAAGTAAATTGACAAAGCAGATACCTGCACCTTTAGTGTAGATAAACGCAGTCCTTCATCCAGCCCAGTCTGTAGAAATAACAAAAGACGGGATAACTTGAAAGATGATGTCGGAAACTTCCGATCCTCACACCAACCTATATAGGCACGCCAAATTCTGTAATAATGAGCTGCCGTAACTGGCTTCCTAGCACGTAACATGGTTGGTATAACCAATTCTGGAATGCCCTCTCTCCTTAAGAGGGCGGTCTCAACAGCCACCCCGTCAAACGCAGCCGCGCTAAATCGGGGTAAAGGAACGGACCCTGTTGTAACAGGTCCGGACGAAGTGGGAGCGGCCAAGGCTCGTCTGCGAGTAGTCCTTGGAGATCCGAGAACCAAGCTCTCCGAGGCCAATGAGGCGCCACTAGTATGACTGTGACGGACTCTCTTTTGATCCGTTTTAGCAACAGAGGGAGCAGCGGAAACGGTGGAAACAGGTACACGAGGCTGTACGGCCACGCGACGGTGAGAGCATCCATTGCCACTGCATCTCGCGTTCTGGACACATACTGGGGCGTTTGGTGATTGTGGCGAGATGCCATCAGGTCCACTTGAGGGTAACCCCACCTCTGGGCCAACATGTGAAACACTTCTGGATGTAATGCCCATTCTCCTGGATGAAAATCCCGACGGCTGAGATAATCCGCCTCCCAGTTGTCCACTCCCGGAATGAACACTGCCGACAACAGCACTTGGTGACGCTCGGCCCAATTGAGGATTCGAGCTACTTCTCGCATTGCCATGCGGCTTCTCGTTCCTCCTTATTTGTTGATGTATGCGACCGCCGTCGCATTGTCCGACTGCACCTGGACAGGCTGAGACCGAAGAATGTGCACTGCTTGTCGTAGCGCATTGAAAATTGCCCGGAGTTCCAGGACATTTATAGACAGCAATCTTTCGTGAGCCGCCCAGAGACCCTGGAGCTGACAATTTTGAACTACAGCCCCCCCAACCTCTGAGACTCGCGTCCGTCGTTAGAATTAGCCAATTCCAGGCGCCGAACCGTTTCCCTGCGGTCAGATTGTGTACATTGAGCCACCAGAGTAGAGATACCCTGGCCCGTGGCGACAACCTTACTCTGTGGTGAATCTGCAGATGCGAGCCCGACCACTGTGCGAGCACATCCAGTTGAAAAGGACGTGAGTGAAGTCTCCCGAACTGAAGCGATTCGAAAGCCGCCACCATTGTGCCTAAGAGGCGAATGCACAAATGTACCGAGACTGTGCGTGGCTTGAGCACCAATCGAACCAGATGACGAATGATCTGTACTTTCTGTTCTGGTAGGTAAATTCTTTGATTTACCGTATCGAGAATCATACCTAGGAATTGCAGACGTTGAGACGGAATTAGATGTGATTTCTTGAAGTTGACAATCCAACCGTGCTGAACTAGGACATCGTACGTTAGCAACGCATGTTGGAGGAGCATCTGTTGAGACGGAGCTTTGATGAGCAGATCGTCAAAGTACGGAACTATTATCACTCCCAGGGATCTGAGATGAGCTATCATCACAGATATCACTTTGGTGAATACCCGAGGCGCTGACGAGAGGCCAAACGGTAGAGCCTGAAACTGGTAATGATTCTGCCGGATTGCAAACCGCAAGAACCTCTGATGAGGTGGCCAAATCGGAATGTGCAAATACGCATTTTTGAGATCCAGCGCAATCATGAATTCCTGTTGCTCTAAACCTGCAATTACCGACCGCAGAGATTCCATCTTGAATCTGTAGTAAGTGACGTACTGATTGAGGCCCTTTAAGTTCAATATTGGCCTGACAGCCATCCGGCTTTGGTAACACAAACAGACTGGAATAATAACCCTGCCCCTGTTGGTGTACAGGGACTGGAATCAAAACTGCTGACTCCAGCAGAGACTGAATGGCAAGTTGCAGAACTGCCCGTTTGTCGTCCGACACAGGCAGTCCTGTCTTGAAAAACCGCAGTGGCGGGAGACAGTCGAACTCTATTTTGTAACCTTTGAGCACTAAATTGCGGATCCACCCATCTGTGGACGTCTGGAACCACGCCAAATGGAACGTCTGAAGGCGTGCTCCCACAACTGGAGATCCAAGATGGGCTGGGAGTCCGTCATGCCACTGGCTTGTCGGTGACCTTAGCGTCTTGACGACTGGCGTTGGTTTGTTGGAAACCACGCCCTCGACCTCGTCTACCGGCCGTGGCTGGTCCCCTACCACGGCCTCGAAAGGGCTGAGGCCGAAATGATTTGAACGCCGGGCCCGAGTATTTCCGCCTAAGCGCCGTCGGAGGCAATGGTAAGAAAACAGACTTACCACCCGTGGCCTCAGCAATCCATTTGTCCAATTCAGGACCAAACAACTTCTCGCCACCGTAAGGTAACGCCTCTATACCTCTTTTGACCTCCGCCTGCCAAGAGCGCAGCCAGAGTGCTCGTCGTGCTGCAACTAGCGACGATGAAAGGCGAGAAGTGAGCTGACAGACGTCAGTAGAAGCTGTACATAGATAATCAGCAGCTTCCCAGATTTGATCAGGGCAGACTTGAGCTCTGTTATCCATACCATGAGCGCCTTAGTTACCCAAATGCCAACCAACCCAGGTCTAAGCAACACTCCTGCTGCTACATACATGGATTTTAGCATAGCTTTAATTTTACGGTCTGAAGGGTCTTTAAGCGTAGTAGCCGTTGGTGCTGGTATGGTTAATTTCTTTGTAAGTTTAGACACAGACGAATCCACCAATGGTGGATTCTCCCATGTAGCGGTCACAGACTACGGAAACGGGTAACTAGACTTAAATCTGCGAGGTATAGAAAACCGTTTATCCGGATTCTGTCGTGTTTCCAGTAACATCTTATTAAGAGATTCTGAAACCGGAAAACACATCGGAGTCCTCTGTCGTTTAGCAAAGACGACTTCATCATTTGTCAGAGGCTCCTCAGATTCTGTAAACCTCAGAGACTGACGCACCGCTCTGATGAGATTATCAATGCCTGGGCTGTCAAAATCTTCACTATCGGACTGCTGGTCTACTTCGCCCTACTCACCGTCATCTTGCGCAGTGAGGTCTGGCATAGAATCATCAGACTGTAACATAGCAGAAACTGGTAAATCATAAGACAAAGTTAATTTATCCTTACTACCCAAAATGGACTTAGACCGTTGGCAAGGCTGAGACCCCTCCGGTAGTCCTAGCGGTCTCACCCTAGACTCAGATCTTGCCGCTTCCCGCTCCTGTCGAGCGGCGGCCAATTCTGATTGCAATCCAGCCATGACATCTGCCAGCATAGCCCATGGAGGGTCCGGGGATGAAATCGGCGTAGACAGCGGAGCAGAGATTGTATTCGTAGCTGAATCCACAAAACATACTGCGCATGTGTTAGAACCATCCGGTAACACACTGTCACAGACATGGCAGTGCTTTTTTGGTTTTGCCGGTGTCTTACTCATTATGCAGACAGACAATACAACATACAAAGACAGACAACCTGCACGACTCAGTAAATAGTACTAAGGTGTCTCTCTATATATATATATATATATATATATATATATATATATATATATATATATATATATATCTATCTATCTATCTATCTATCTATCTATCTATCTATCTATCTAGCAACGTGTAGTGTACGTGGCCAGTACTATATGAAACTGATCCCAAATTCCCACCAACAGCCCTGCGCCTCCGGTGGAGTAGAGATGTAGTACAGGAACGTTCTGGAATCACAAACTGGAAGACAGGAAGCAAGATTAAAATGGCCACCATGCCTCACAGTGCAGGGTATATGTAACAAGCCAACCCTGTAATATAGGCTTAACAGCCTATTTCGTCAATGACACCCCCCTTATGCAGCCCCGCTAATGTCATCGCCCCCCCCTTCGGCTCCCTCCCACGTGGCCCGTGTACCGCTGTCTGAGCGGGCATCTCACTTGCAGGGAGCCGGGGAGCGCTGTAATGGAGCGCGGTCCTACAGCAGCGGCCAGCGGGTGCTAGCGGTGGGTGAGCGCGGCGGCCGGCGGGTGTGAGCGGCGGCCGGCGGGTCTCAGCGGTGGAGGCGGCGCTGCTCGGAGCGGTTGCCGGGCGGTCTGTCAGGAGAGGCGGGTGCGGGCGCAGTGAGAGCGGCGTCAGTGTCCCCCCACAGCGGGGCGCCAGCGTGCGCTGACCGCCCCGTACCCCCAGCATACCTGACTCCAGAGGCAAAGGCTGTGACGGGGCTTCTATCTGTAAGCTCCGTCCAGCTGTAGCAGCAGTCAGGGAATGAACTGCGTGTGGCTGTGAGGGTGCTCTTTGTGAGGACCGACACGCCATGCGCTGCTCCGTGCAGCGGCACTATCCCGGACCAAATTTTTACAGAAACTGGGAAGGGATGTGCTGTGAACAAAAATGTAAAGGTAGAAAAAAAAAAAAAAAAAATATTCAAAGTAGTGTGGTTAAGCTCCACACAAGCCTGTTGCTACAAGAAGCACTGAAAAAACAACGAGGTACTCTGGGATATGGAGGGGAGGAGAGTTCTAAATTTTAATATTCAGTGCCTGGTTCCGACGGAAAACGTCCATATACCAAGAGTACTCCAGTGACCCCTAGTGGATGAAAAAGAAATACCACGTCACGTTTCGCTTGCGCTAACAAGTGGTCATTCAATAGTTGCTTGGCCTGTAAATAAAGCTGCAAAGACTGCAAGGTAAGGTGACGCTGTAATGCATCGGTTAACTCTAATTGTAAAGCGTTATAAGTCGCCAAGTTTTTCTTTTTCAATCTATGGACATACTCAACAATTTGACCCCTTAGAACGGCCTTTGCCGCACCCCAAAGAATAGTTGGGCGGTCCCAGTATTCTAAGTTATCGTCTAAATAGTTGGCCCAATTAGTTATCAAAAATTTCCTAAAATCATCACAATTATAAAGATAACTCGGAAATCTCCAATTCCTGGAGCCCCCCGACTGAAGAGTTCTCTGCAGCGTCACCGTCACAGGAGCATGATCCGATATTAGAATGCCGTGGATATCAGCGTGCGCGACTTGTGTAACTAGAGAATCTGCGACCAAGATTGAGTCAATCCTGGACCAGTATCTATGTACCCCAGAAAAGAAAGTAAATGATCTGTCGGAGAAGTTGAGAAGACACCAAATGTCTGTAAGCTGAAAGGAGACCTTTAAGTTGGAAGATGTGTCCAAAAAGAAGATCCGGAGGTGCGTGGGATAGGACGTTTATCAATAGTGGGATCATCCATTGTGTTCCAATCGCCTCCCAGGATAAGCTGAAAATTATCACGTTGCAACAGCTGAGAACTTAATTCCTGGAGGAAGGTAGCTGTCTCACCATTGGGTGCATAGACATTACCCAGTGTATATTTGTTACCCCACACTTCCACATCCAAAATTAAATAACGCCCCTCTGGATCAATAACAGAGTTCAAAACCGTGTAGTGTAAGTTTGTGCTAAATAGGATCGCCACCCCCCTAGTCCTTCTCGTATTATCTGCGGAAACACAGCTATCTAACCAAGGTGCACGAAGAGCAGAGGAGGCGCCCGACACCCAGTGAGTCTCTTGGAGAAATATAATTTGGGGTTTAAACCGCTTCAAATGTGTGACAACTCTTTTACGTTTAATTGGGGAGTTAAGGCCGCCCACATTCCAGGACAAAATCTTAAAGCAAAAGTCCGATGGAGAGGTACTTACACCAGAATCAGTCATAAGTCTGCTAGCCTACACCCACCCGAGAGTGACAGTCCAGAGGCATCATTACATCACAAAGTCGCCCCCCTCCTTCCCAGCGAGCGGAGAGGGACGACCAAAACCATATTGTCTCATAGAGCTCAGGAGCAGATCGGGTGAGGAAGGCACGGAACGGGCAAAACAGAAAAAAAAAAAAAAAAAAAACACATTGCTTCACATAACATTTTTCACTTTTTCCAAACCAAACTAGCAACAACGCAAGTGCTAAACCCTCCGGTCGCACTGGCGAGGAATATATCAATAATGGGTGCAACATTTAAATTTAAGCCGAGTAGCATGTGGTGAGACAAAATGTCTCTCTTGTGAAAATTAAACAGATTCAGGGTATACAGTATGAAATAACAATATATCTAGTACTGATGTAGTGGATTCCCCGGATTCAACATGTGTGTAACATGGGATTTTGCAGTGGCAGGATCGACAAATAGCAGTGTGCGACCATTGTCATGGACGCGCAGTTTAGCAGGATACATCAATGCGAACCTCGTATTGCTCTCATGGAGTATTTTACAAACATCAGAGAACTCCCTCCTCTTCTGCGCAACAGAGGCCGAGAAGTCCTGAAAAATCAAAATATGTTTTCCCTGTACTACCAACTGCGGGAGTTTGCGATAAGAGCGCAATACATGTTCCTTCATACGAAAGTCCATGAATTTCGCAATGACCGGTATCGGCTTCACATCAGCATCAGGGCGAGCAGGACCAATTCTATGCACCCCTTTCAATGTGTGGTAAAAGTGGGGAATCTAATTTCCAAAGCCAAGAATAAATCAGTCGTTATAAAGTCTGACAATTGCCTATCCTTGATTGCTTCGGGGATGCCCACAAAGCGTAGATTCGATCTCCTATCCCTGTTCTCAAGCTCATCTATTTTCGCCTGCAAAGCTTTAAGAGATGAATCTTGAGTGTCAGTGGAACGCTGGAGTGCGTGTATCTGGTCCTCCCCATCACTAACCCGCTGTTCTAACGCGGTTATCCGTGAGGTGTTATGGTCAATTTTCGCAAGTGTTGAGTCTAGTAGTGTCTGTTCCAGCCTTTTGTCAATTAAAGGGATATTTTCAAGTTTCTTGCCAATTTAGGGCATGAGAAGACGGGAAAGCTCCTGGGACATGTGTACTAAAGAAGGCTGATCATGCAGCGCCTCCAGTTCCTGAGGTTGTTCCCGGGAATTTCCTATCTCCAGGGGGGGGGGTTAGGTTTCCCCACAGTGTTCTTATTTTTACTCATTCTTGTGGTAACTGAGGATTGGGAAGATCTAACCGCTGGAGTTTTATGGATGTATTTGTCCATCCCCCGGTCCGTAGACCTCTATGTGTAGTACGTTGAGGACTCGTGTACTAACACACAGTAATATATGATAATAAAACACCTCATGTAAGGGTCTGAATCAGAAGATATGTCAGAGCTACTCAGAAAAAAAAAAAAAAAAAATTACATAGACATTAACTCGCATATTACACAGGTCAGGGTACTTCAGAGGCCCTGCACCTTGAAACCATCGGGTTGAGGCAGAGGTCCGGGCAGAACCAAGGTGTTACAGATACTATGAGGGGTATTATAAATTGCCCAAATGAAAGGGCTTTATATAGGGTAACGGAGGATTAATATAGCCAGTGAAATGAATCTGAGCGTCACAGCACTAAGCAGCGAGCAGGTGGCACTGTGACCTCAGAGATTTCTGCACAGGGGCTACTCAAACCTCTATGAACTCATGTACCAGTGCTGTATGAGGTCATTTCAAACAGTAGTGATAAGTACAATATTAATGGTGGACAGACAGGGAGAAGAAAAAAGAGAGAATTTAGCAAGACAGAGAAGAGAGGTATGAGGTAGTGCAAAAGAAGTTGGGGAGAGGCACTTAGCAGGCAGGTGGCAACAAGTTTAAAAGGAGGTCCCACAAGTCCCGCAGGTAATGATGCAGTCCCAGGCAGCAGGACCAAGCAGTCAGTGATCAGTGGCAGGCAAGTTCTTAAACGGCCACTATATCTTCCAATGCAGCGTTCACTACACGACCCCCAACCCCATATCACGGCCAATATCAAAGAGTCTCCCCAGAGTGGCCGAGCAGGCACAAAGCTCACCCCAGTAATCCCCGTTGCTATTTGCTACAAGGTCCGAGCACTCAGGGCGTTCAGTCACCGGCAGCAGGTTCAGATGGCTGGGTAAAGATCCCAACACCCAGGGAGCCGAGGGCAACAGCGGCCACCCCCCCAGTTAGCAGCCGGCACCAATTCAGCAGGCTCTCACCTCACCCTTTTTGGCATATGACTCCCGGTACCTTCCGCCGTCACTCCACCGGTAGCCGTCTCCGGAGCCGATCACCGCCGCGTCGCCCAGCCTCGCCTCCGGACCCTGCAGCGCAGCCAGTCAAGCGTCGCCTCGCCGCTCGGTCTCACCTCCGGACACTGCCGCACAGCCGTAGAAGCAGAAGCGTGGGGAACCGGGTCGAAGTCCACCGCTCTAGTA
This sequence comes from Pseudophryne corroboree, assembly GCF_028390025.1. Classification (NCBI taxonomy): domain Eukaryota; kingdom Metazoa; phylum Chordata; class Amphibia; order Anura; family Myobatrachidae; genus Pseudophryne; species Pseudophryne corroboree. The sequence continues at coordinate 404,247,391 of NC_086446.1, forward strand.
ACCTCCGCCGGCTCGGCGCCACAGCCAGCAGCGAAAACGAGCGCTCAGTGACAGTAGGGGCAAGCGAGTACCGGGGAAGAGGGGCTGCAGATCCGCCAGCAGGAACTCCTCGCTCCCACACTGTCCCAAGACGGGTGGGTCACCACCAAGGAGCCGCAGGTAAGGGAGAATCCCAGCGTGGGCGTCAGGGGCCGGGTAGCATCGGGCCTCCACTTCTCACGCGAGACCACACGCCTGCGTTCATGCAGGCCGTCTCTTTGAAGGCCGAACTTCAGGGGCATACGTTCACGCTCCTACCCCTGCAGGGTATCCCCAGGCTCCCCGTGATGTAGGGAGAAACAGAGAGGGTCTCTCAGGAGATTAGAGGTTAGATAGCAGGGGGATGCCTGTGGATTTCCATCCCGCAGGCCGGAGCTCCTCTAAAAAGCAGCCATGCTGGATGGCCCGCCCACCGGAAGATCTGCAAAGACTTCTTGATGAAGTCCCCACTCTCCTGGATGGAGATCGTGTCTGCTGAGGAAGTCTGCTTCCCAGTAGTCCATTCCCGGAATGAAGACAGCTGACAGAGCGCTTACGTGATTTTCCGCCCAGCGAAGAATCCTGGTGGCTTCCGCCATCGCGACTCTGCTTCTTGTCCCGCCTTGGCGGTTCACATGAGCTACTGCTGTGACATTGTCTGATTGAATCAGAACCGGTAGGTTGCAAAGAAGATTCTCCGCTTGTCGAAGGCCGCTGTATATTGCCCTTAGCTCCAACACGATGTGTAGACAGGACTCCTGGTCTGACCATAGTCCCTGAAAATTTCTTCCTTGGGTGACTGCTCCCCATCCTCGGAGGCTCGCGTCCTTGGTTATCAGGATCCAGTCCTGAATGCCGAACCTGCGACCCTCTAGAAGGTGAGCACTTTGTAGCCACCATAGAAGAGGCACCCTGGCCCTGGGGGACAGTGTTATTTTTTGATGCAATTGTAGATGGGACCCAGACCATTTGTCCAGAAGATCCCATTGAAACGTCATTGCATGGAACCTGCCGAAAGGAATGGCCTCGTAAGTTGCCACCATTTTCCCCAGAACCCGAGTGCATTGATGAGCTGACACTCTTTTCGGCTTTAGTAGTTCTCGGACCATGTTCTGGAGGTCCTGGTCTTTTTCCAACGAGAGGAAAACTTTCTTTTGTTCCGTGACCAGTATCATGCCTAGGAACGGTAGTCGAGTTGTCGGAACCAACTGTGACTTTGGTAGATTGAGAATCCACCCATGTTGTTGAAGCACTCTCTGAGAGAGTGACACGTTCTCCAGTAATTGCTCTCTTGATCTCGCTTTTATCAGGAGATCGTCCAAGTATGGGATAATTGTGACTCCTCGCTTGCGCAGGATCACCATAATTTCCGCCATTATCTTGGTGAAAATCCTCGGGGCCGTGGACAGCCCAAACGGCAACGTCTGAAACTGATAATGACAATCCTGTACCGCGAATCTAAGGTACTACTGATAAGAGGGATATATGGGGACATGAAGGTAAGCATCCTTTATGTCCAGTTACACCATAAAATCCCCCCCTTCCAGGCAGGCTATCACCGCTCGGAGCGATTCCATCTTGAATTTGAATCTTTTCAGGTACAGGTTCAGGGATTTTAGGTTTAAAATGGGCCTTACAGAACCATCCGGCTTCGGAACCACAAATAGGGTTGAATAATACCCTTTTCCCTGTTGGCTCAGGCGAACCCTGATAATCACTCGCATTTGAATTGCAGCAAGCACTACTTCCCGCTCTGGGGTAGAAGCTGGTAAGGCAGACTTGAAAAATCGGCGTGGGGGCACCTCTTCGAATTCCAGCTTGTAGCCCTGGAAGATTATTTCTATCACCCAAGGGTCCACGTCTGACTGAACCCAGACTTGACTGAATAGTCGAAGGCGTGCCCCCACCTGTGCGGACTCCTGCAGGGGAGCCCCAGCGTCATGCGGTAACCTTAGCAGAAGCCGGGGAGGACTTCTGCTCTTGGGAACCAGCCGCAGCAGGTGTCCTCTTGCCTCTACCCTTACCTCTGGCGAGGAAAGAGGAGCCCCGACCTCTTCTAGACTTATGCGACCAAAAGGACTGCATCTGATATTGTGGGGGTTTCTTTTGCTGTTGGGGAACAAAAGGTAAAAAGGTCGACTTACCAGCGGTAGCTGTAGAGATCAGGTCCGCGAGGCCGTCCCCAAACAATACATCAAGGTAAAACCTCCATATGCCTTTTTGAGTCTGCATCCCCCGTCCATTGGCGGATCCATAAGGCTCTTCTTGCCGAAATAGCCATAGCATTGGCTCTTGAACCCAGTAAACCAATGTCTCTTTGAGCGTCCCTCATATATAAGACTGCGTCCTTAATATGAGCTAATGTTAACAAAATTGTATCCCTATCTAGGGTATCAAGGTCAGCTGACAGTGTATCCGTCCAAGCTGCTACTGCACTACATACCCATGCCGACGCAATTGCCGGTCTAAGCAAAATACCACTGAGTGTAGATAGACTTTAGTGTAGTCTCTTGCCTGCGGTCCGCAGGATCCTTGAGGGCCGCTGTGTCAGAGGACGGTAGCGCCACCTTCTTGGAAAGGCGTGTTAAGGCTTTGTCCACTGTGAGAGAGGATTCCCAACGTACACTGTCCTGTGTAGGGAAAGGGTACGCCATAAGAACCCTTTTGGGTATCTGCAGTTTCTTATCTGGAGTTTCCCATGCTTTTTCACATAACTCATAATTTCATGGGAAGGTGGAAAGTTTATAACTTGTTTCTTTCCCTTAAACATGTGTATCCTCGTGTCGGGCACCGAGGGCTCATCAGTGATATATAACACATCTTTTATTGCAATAATCATGCACTGAATACTTTGTCACCCTGGGGTGCAATCTTGCTTCATCATAGTCGACACTGGAATCAGAGTCCGTGTCGGTATCTGTGTCCCTTATTTGTGAGAAGGGACGTTTCTGAGACCCCGACGGGTCCTGTGAGTCGGTATAATCCGTAGATTGATTACCTGCCGACGCACTGGACTCTGCTTTGTCCAGTCTTTTATGCAGTGAAGCTACACTAGCATTTAACATATGCCACATATCCATCCAATCCTGAGTCGGCACCGCCGACTGACACACCACTCATCTGTTCCACCTCCTCTTTGGATAAGCCTTCTGTTTCAGACATGCCGACACACGTACCGACACCCCACACACACTGGGATATAACTATAAGGGGACAATTCCCTAAAGAAGGCCCTTTGGAGAGAGAGAGAGAGAGAGAGAGTATGCCAGCACACACCAGCGCCAACTGACCCAGGGAAAAGAAAACCCAGATAGAACTTTTATATATATATATAAATGTATATAGATTTCCCCACTCACTGCGCCTTAATTATGTGCCCCCCTCTCTTTTTTTTCAACCCTCTGATGCTCAGCAGGGGAGAGTCCGGGTAGCCAGCGTTCTCTGCAGCCTCTGTGGAGAAAATGGCGCTGGTTAGTGCTGAGGGATCAAGCTCCGCCCCCTCACGCGGCAGGCTTCGGTCCCGCTCGTGAATTTGAGAAAAAAAATGTCGGGGATCCGTAGTTTCCTGCCTCCGCAGCCTAACTACTTACTTTTTTGCCTAAAACTAGGTTTATTGCTGCCCAGGGCGCCCTGAACCCATCAGTGCCATGTGTGTGTGTGTGTGGGAGCAATGGCGCGCAGCTTCCTGTTGCGCGCTTACCTCATGAAGATCTGAAGTCTTCTGCCGCCTTATGTCTTCTTATGTCTGACATACTCACCCGGCTTCTTTTTTCCGGCATCTGTGAGGAGGATGGCGGCGCGGCTCCGGGACGAACCCCAGGGTGAGACCTGTGTTCCGACTCCCTCTAGAGCTAATGGTGTCCAGTAGCCTAAGAAGCAGAGCCCTTAACTCTTAAGAAGTGGGTCTGCTTCTCTCCCCTCAGTCCCACAATGCAGGGAGTCTGTTGCCAGCAGAGCTCCCTGAAAATAAAAAACCTAACAAAATTCTTTTTACAGAAAACTCAGGAGAGCTCCCTGTAATGCACCCTATCTCCTCTGGGCACAAGATCTAACTGAGGTCTGGAGGAGAGGCATAGAGGGAAGAGCCAGTGCACACCATACTAGAAAGTTCTTTTAGGTGCCCATGTCTCCTGCGGAGCCCGTCTATACCCCATGGTCCTTACGGAGTCCCCAGCATCCTCTAGGACGTAAGAGAAAAAAGAATATTGTTTTTTTGCCGCAGAACTAGAAGTCCCAGCAAGCCTCCCCGCAAGCTGGTACTTGGAGAACCACAAGTACCAGCATGGGGGGGGGGGGGGGGGGGGCGCGCTGGTACCTCTGCAAAAAAAATACCCAAATAAAAACAGGACACGCACACCGTGAAAGTAAAACGTTATTACATACATGCCGACACACACTTACCTATGTTCACACGCCGACCTCTCTGTCCACTTCTCCAAGTAGAATCCACGGTGTACCTGAAAATAAAATTATACTCAGCTAAATCCAGTGTAGCTGTCCTGTTCTTTTTTGTAATCCACGTACTTGGCAAAAAAACAAACCGCATACCCGAACCACACACTGAAAGGGGTCCCATGTTTACACATGGGACTCCTTTCCCCGAATGCGGAGACCCCCCGTGACCCCTTTCAGTACGTGGATCGGGTATGCGGTTTGTTTTTTTGCCAAGTACGTGGATTACAAAAAAAGAACAGGACACACTGGATTTAGGCGAGTATAATTTTATTTTCAGGTACCCCGGATTCTACTTGGAGACGTGGACAGAGTCGGCGTGTGAACATAGGTAAGTGTGTGTCGGCATGTAATAAAGTTTTAATTTCACGGTGTGCGTGTCCTGTTTTTATTTGGGTATTTTTTTTGCAGAAGAACTACAGGTACCAGCGGGCCCGTTTTACCCCCACATGCTGGTACTTGTGGTTCTCCTAGTACCAGCTTGCGGGGGAGGCTTGCTGGGACTTGTAGTTCTGCAAAAAACAATACTCTTATTTTACACAAGGCTATCAGCCCCCCATCCGCAGCCCATGGATGGGGGGGGGGGGGGGGGGCAGACAGCCTCGGGCTTCACCCCTGGCCCTTGGGTGGCTGGAGGGGGGGACCCCTTGATTTAAGGGGTCCCCACTCCTCCAGGGTACCCCGGCCAGTGGTGACTAGTTGGGGATTTAATGCCACGGCCGTAGGGACCGGTATAAAAGTGTCCCCCGGCTGTGGCATTATCTCTCCAGCTAGTGGAGCCCGGTACTGGTGTTAAAAGTACGGGGGACCCCTACGCTTTTTGTCCCCCGTATTGTTTGCACCAGGACCAGACGCAGAGCCCGGTGCTGGTTCTAAAAATACGGGGGATCCCCTGTCAATTTCTTCCCGTATTTTTACAACCAGGACCGGCTCAAAGAGCCCGAGGCTGGTTATGCTTAGGAGGGGGGACCCCACGCAATTTTTTAAAAGGGTTTTTTAACCATTTTAGTGCCGTCCGAAAAGTCAAATCCAGGACGCACTTATCAGTCAATTGGTCCGTTTTTCGACAGCGGGACTGTCTAATCCGGTTTTTAATTGAATATGTCGAATTCCGGCACCTGCCGGCCGGGATTCGACGGTCGAATTGTGTCGAATTTAAAAACGGGCGAAAAAAAGCTGCAATTCGTCCGGAATTGCATATACCCCATTATATCATTCAGTTATAATGTTACGTTTACACAAGAAGCAGATAGTTACAAGAGAATCCATTCCAGTTACAGCCAGCATACAATATAATTTCGCTCAATGCACACGCTGCTCCATCTCTCCCTCTCAGCACGTAACAGCAACAGAAAAACAGCAAACAGAGCTTCTCGTGTGACTGCAATCACCTATATCCTGTGTATTTTGGGGGAGTACATGTCTGGGACTGAGTCTTCTGTTATTGGTCCAGGGGAGGGAGATATCTCATTCATGATGTGTCATTGGTCAGTTCATATGCAAGCAACGTCCAGCCTTGAAGATGCAGGAATGTCTTTTGTTCTCATTTGAATTGTGGCTTCATATTCATACATTCAATCATAACTTATCGTTGCAATGTGCTACAACCTAATCACAGGTATCAAATTTACACACTCATTCCCCTTGATTATTTTGACACCAAACATGACATGTTTATCTTGTTCCGTTCCGTTAATACATATACATGATGTTATATATTATATTTTATAATTTAATACCTTATGTCTGGTGCTTGACATGTTTAATTTATGTGTGGTATGAAATGTGTTGAATATATCTTTGAGCCATGTCTGAGTGCGTATGCTACCATATATCGCTGCGCGTATTCGCACGCACAGCGACTCATCAATGTGGAGTTTACATGTGCTGTGTATGTAATATTTTTGACTTCGACAGTGGTATACCTGGTAGTGATCCCATTTACCCATCGAGTGTAAAGGAGCATATTTTTTTCAAATCTACTATACAGTACGTCCAAAAGCCGTTCTGCAATCAAATATTCCTTTACCTTCAAATGTATAGCAGACGTGTTAAAATGGGTAGAGGGGCACTGATTAGATATATTAACATAATGACTTGCCAGAAGGAGCTAACCAAGTTTGAAAAGGGGATCATCGTAGGCTGCTTGATCGGAGGTATGAATGCGAGAAGCAATGCGGATGTAAGTCTGTTTCCTAAGTCCACTGTGTTTTTGTCAATGTGTAGAACGGTAATTGCAGGAATGCGTTATTACACACCAAAACACTATAGGGTTTCAAACTGATCATTTCAGATTGTAATAAAATCAGGTATAATAAATGCTCCTACAGTAAACCCCAAAATCTTAGACTGATAAGTTTATTGGTTTTGAAGTTATAGGACTTCAAAGCTGCAAATTTTTTTTTTAAATTGCATTTACAGCTCACCTAATAGAGCTACAGTAGGTTATGGTCTCCTTTTAAAAAAACTCTTTTTATGGGCTTTCATATAACAGCAGTATGTTTCTACAAAAAATAAAAAAATGTAAAGTTTCAAAAGCAAAATTTTTATTATTTTCTCAAAAAGCGGTATTTTACCATTTTTGAAACAAAGATCTCAGAAAATTATTCACACTGTCACTAAATCCACAAGGGTTTATTTTGAGGTCATGGTGGAATCATCTGCTACAAGAGGTTAGATAGCCAGAGATTTCCATCAGCATTATCTATGTTTTATAGGACAGCTTGGGAAGATTCCCATGTACACCAAAGGGAAGTATGCAAAAGTTTATTTTCCCAGTCTCCGGACAGATTACTAAGGAGATCACCCATACATTCTGGTAGCTTCAAGGAAATAACTTTAACTTTATTAATAAGGAGGGTCTATAATACAGAAAAAAAGTGTATTCTGCACAGAACAAGAGATTTTTCCATGAATCAAGCACAGAATTTTCTCAAATATTTGAAAACGTTACTTATGACAACCAACAAGCACAAGATTGTAGCAGATCTGGTATGAGCCACACTTGTGTTCACATATTAGAATGATGCCATTCACTGATTTACAGGATTCATTACAATTACAATTTCGCTTACGTCCTAGAGGATACTGGGGATCCATTTAGTACCATGTGGGTATAGACAGGTCCACTAGGAGCCATGGGCACTTTAAGTATTTGATACTGTGCGCTGGCTCCTCCCTCTATGCCCATCCTACCAGACTCAGCTTAGAAAATGTACCCGGAGGAGCCAGTCACACTTATGGAAGCTCCTGAAGACTTTTTCTGCATTTATTTTATGTTTTCAGGCAAGACTGGATTGCACCAGCCTGCCTGCCTCGTGGGTCTTAGGTGGGGGGGGAACGGACCAATCTCTTGAAGGTTAATGGTCCCGTTCCCCGCTGATAGGACACTGAGCTCCTGAGGGAACTATTTGCAAGCCCCACCACCCCTAACAGAACCAGAAGAGTTAAGAGTGGTGAGTACTAAGCCAGCGTCCCGGTTAGCGGGTCGCCGGCATGCGGGTATGGAGCGGACTGCGTCTCCAGACAAAGAACACAACTGCGTCTAAGTACACTGTACCCACACTGGCAAACAAAGCCTTAAAGCGGATCCGACTCCATTTTAAGCACTAAATTACCTCAGCCAGTATAAAAAAAGCGGGAAGACTGCGCGCCATTGGAGGGGACGGGGCTTCACTATGAGCGGATCCAACAGCTCACCAACGCCATTTTCCCCTGCAGTGGACACGGACGTGCTGACTGACAGGGACGCACAGCCCCTCTGGAGTGACTCCAGAGTACCTCAGCGGTACCAGGGGGTCATAGCGGGGGGGGGGGAGCGATTATTAGTGTACCAATCTGGGTACTTAGTCTGCGACCCGGCTAAACTTGGCATTAGCGAAAAGGGAGCTGTGTGCTGGCTCCAAAATAACTGTCTCCCTGGAAGGGCTCTTTGTGGGTTAATTGTGCTTTTAACCTTTTCCGGTGTGTGTGTGCGGTCACATTTACAATATGTCAGGCAAAGAGTGTGTTTCATGTACGGCTGAGTGTTCCTCTTCCCCAGGGAGCTCGCTACTGTGTACTCCGTGTAGTGCACCTTCCCAAAAGAGCGGGGCTGAACCAGTGTGGCTGGATTACATTAGGAATGATTACCAATATTTCTAATAAATTGTCCCGCAATGAGAAAGACAATACTTAAAAGACAGTCTGTGGATGAGTTTATGAACAGAGACTCAGTCCCCAAACAAGCGTCTCAGGCCCATATCCTGCAGTCTGACTGACGGGTCAGACATGGAGGAGGGTGAGGTTGATTTGGAGGGGGCGGATCCTACTCTGTCACAGTGAATAGAGGCTCTTATAGAAGCTATCAGAGATGTTCTGCAAATTCCTGATAAGGTGTCAGAGGAATCTTATTTTAATGTAAAAAAGTCCTCTCACTTTTCCTGTGTCAAAGGAATTGAATACCCTGTTTGAGGAATTGTGGGTTACTCCTGATAGGAAATTTCAAACCCCTAAAAGGTTAGTCTCATCTTTTCCTCCTGAGGATAGGATTTTTTTTTTTTTTTTAAAGTCCCCCGATGGTGGATGCATCAGTGTCCAGGCTGTCACGTAAAATTGTATTGCCTGTTCCTGGTGCAGCCTCCCTGAAAGACACGGCTGATCGTAAAATTGAGACTGCACTCAAATCCTAGTACACAGCTGCTAGGGTGACCCAGAGGCCCACTATAGCATGTGTGTGGATTACTGAAGCCATTGCTAAATGGTCAGGTAATCTAACTGAGGGGTTGGATTCCTTATTTAGGGGGGGAAGATTGTTAACTCCTACAGCATATACAGGACTCTGCTAGCTTTATTGTGGAAGCCATAAAAGAGATATGCTTGCTTAATGCACGCACCACTGCTATGGCAGTATCGGCACACAGGGGCTTATGGCTACACCAGTGTACTACTGATGCGGACTCCAGGGAAGGCGTGAAAGGACTACCATTCACAGAACAGTCCTTATTTGGAGATGAACTAGACAAATGGATTTCTAAAGCTACTACGGGTAAGTCTACATATCTTCCTTTCACAGCTCCCACAACCAGGAAGGCTTACTCAGCTTCGAATTTACAGTCTTTTCGGACGGGCAAGTTTAAGGGCAAAACCAGAGGTGCTTCTACAGCCACAAGAGGCACTAGAGGTAAACCATGCAAACCAGCAACCGCGTGTTCTCAAGAATAGGGCTCAAACTCTGCTTCCTCAAAACCTTCAGCATGACGTGGACCGCTAGGCCTGGAGCACTGGCAGGTGGAAGCCAGACTAAAATTCTTCAGTTACATCTGGACAACACCATGCCAGGATCCCTGGGTCATAGATCTTATTTCCCAGGGTTACAGACTGGAGTTCCAGGAGCTCCCACCTCACAGATTATTCAAATAAGGCTTACCAGTTTCGCAAGAGGCAAGCATAACCTTACAGTACGCCATTCAAAAATTGGTAGACTCGGGTCATTGTTCCAGTTCCACCTCATTTGCAAAACAAGGGATATTATTCCATCTTGTTTGTAGTACCGAAACTGGACGGTTCGGTACGTCCAATTCTGAACCTCAAGTCATTGAACCCGTACTTAAGAGTGTTCAAATTCAAGATGTAGTCTGAGAGCGGTGATCTCAGGTCTGGAGGAGGGGAATTTCTAGTGTCTATGGATATCAATCATGCGTACCTTCACATTCCGATCTGGCCGCCTCATCAGACTTATCTACAGTTTGCACTGCAGGTCTGTCACTACCAATTCCAGGCCCTGCCGTTTGGTCTCTCCACGGCACAGAGGGTGTTCACCAAGGTGATGGCAGAGATGATAATTCTCTTCAGAAAACAGGGAGTGAACTTAATTCCGTACCTGGACGATCTTCTGATACAGGCACCGTCCAGGGAGAGGTTGCTGGACAGCATTGGTCTCTCAACCAAACTTCTTCAGGATCCTGGGTGGATTCTGAACCTTCAAAAATCTCACTTAGAGCCAACACAAAGGCTTCCTTTCCTGGGAAAGTGTTCCTTCCGTTGGAAAAGGCATTAGTAATCCAGTCAATGGTTCAGGATGTCCTGAAGCCAACCCGATATCGGTGCATCTATGCATTCGCCTTCTGGGGAAAATGGTGGCCTCTTACGAGGCACTTCAGTATGGAAGGTTTCACGCAAGACCCTTCCAGCTCGATCTGTTGGACAAATAGCCCGGATCGCATATTCACATGCACCAGAAGATCCATCTGTCACCAAAAGCCAGAATCTCCCTTCTGTGGTGGCTACAGACGTCTCACCTCGTCGCTGGTCGAAGGTTCGGAATTCAGAATTGGATTCTGCTAACCACAGACGCAAGTCTCAGAGGTTGGGGAGCAGTCACCCAAGGGGTGTACTTTCAAGGAAGATGGTCAAATCCAGGAGTAGACAACTGGGAAGCAGACTTCCTCAGCAGACACGACCTGCACCCGGGGGAGTGGGGCCTTCACCCGGAAGTGTTCAGGTGCTTGACAAGTCGATGGGGATATCTACAAATCGACATAATGGCCTCTAGTCTCAACAAGAATCTCAAGCGGTATCTGTTCCAGGTTGAGAGACCCACAGGCAGTCGCGGTAGATGCTCCGAAGACTCCATGGATCTATCAGATGGTGTACGTGTTCCCTCCACTTCCTCTGATCAAGAATTCTAAAGAGAATAAAAAGGGAAAAAGTTCAAACAATAATCATTGCTCCGGACTGGCCAAGAAGGGCCTGGTACATAGATTTTCCAGAGATGCTCCTCGAAGATCCATGGCCCCTACCTCTTCGCGACAGAGCCCGTTCGTCCATCAACACTTACCGCAGCTACATTTAACGGCATGGAAATTGAACAGTTGATTCTAGCCATGAGAGGGATCCCTGACAAGGTTATCCTGACTATGGCCCAAGCCAGAAAGGGGGTGACATCTGAACATTACCACCGTATTTGGAAGAAATATGTCTCTTGGTGTGATCAGAAAATTTTCTGCGGTGGAATTTCATCTGAGACGTTTCCTACTTTTTCTCCAATCAGGTGTGGATGTGGGCCTACGCCTGGGCTCCATAAAAGTCCAGATTCTGGCCTTGCCATTTTCTTTCAGAAACAATTGGCTTCTATTCCTGAGGTCCAGACGTTCTTGAAAGGTGTGCTGCACATCCAACTTCCACGGCACCATGGGATCTCTATTTGGTGCTGCAGTTCCTCCAATTGGACTGGTTTGAACCATTACAGGAGGTAGACGTAAAGTACCTTACGTGGAAGACAGTCACACTGATGGCCTTAGCTTCAGCAAGACGTGTGTCGGAGCTGGAGGCGTTGTCTCACAAAAGCCTTTATTTCATTTTCCATGAAGACAGAGCAGAACTCTGAACTCGTCAGCAATTTCTTCCTAAAGTGGTGTCTGCGTTTCACATCAACCAACCTATTGTGGTTCCGGTTGTTACCGACACCTCTGCTACTTCAAAGTCTTTGGATGTTGTGAGGGCTCTGAAGGTGTATGTAAAGCGAACAGCTCGTCACAGAAAATCGGACTCGCTGTTTGTTCTTTATGATCCCAATGAGATTGGGTGTCCTGCTTCAAAGCAGTCCATTGCGCGCTGGATCAGATTTACTATCCAGCATGCTTACGGATTGCAGGATTGCCGGTTCCAAAATCTGTACAGGCCCACTCGACTAGGTCGGTGGGCTCTTCTTGGGTGGCTGCCCGGGGTGTCTCGGCTTTACAACTCTGCCGAGCAGCTTCTTAGTCAGGTTCTAACACGTTTGCAAAGTTCTACAAGTTCGATACTTTGGACTCTGAGACCTTCAGTTTGGTCAACCAGTTCTGTAGGAACCTCAGCACTGTGCCACCCGGTTTGGGAGCTTTGGTACTTCCCCATGGTACTATATGGATCCCCAGTATCCTCTAGGACGTAAGAGAAAATAAGATATTAATTACCTACCGGTAAAATCCTTTTCTCGTAGTCCGTAGAGGATACTAGGCGCCCGCCCGGTGCTTCGTTCTTACTGCACGGTTACTTGGTTAAATATTGTTGTTTGGTTCAGCTGTTGCAAGTTTAGTTAGCATGACTTTCCTCTTGTTTGGGTGTGCTGGTTCGTAATCTCACCACTTTTATTATCTATCCTTCTCTCAAAGTATGTCCGTCTCCTTGGGCACAGTTTCCTAGATTGAGTCTAGTAGGAGGGGCATAGAGGAAGGAGCCAGCCCACACTATCGAATTCTTAAAGTGCCCAAGGGTCCTAGTGGACCAGTCTATACCCCCATGGTACTAAAAAAGGATCCCCAGTATCCTCTACGTACTATGAGAAAAGGATTTACCGGTTGGTAATTAAAATCCTATGTTTACTTGTATGAATTCCAATGTTTCAGTACAATAAAAGTCATATATACAACAAAAGTGACAAACCAGATCAGTCATGATTCCATGGCCAACCAGGAGTGTTTTCCAGGTGTACAATTACTGGTTAGCATGGTTGGACATTCCTGTTGGGGCACTGCATTACATGACATGTAGTACATAAACCTTATTTTAATGTTCTATACTTTTTATTAAGCCACTGAAATGTGCAAAAATAATACACTGGTCCTCTACAATAAAATATCAGTTTTATGAAGTCCAGTTTTTGGAAAGTACAGATGAAATGACGCCAATAGCAGTTACAAAAACAAACAGTTTGTACTTCAGGTGTTAGTGTTCCTTTAAAGAACGTCTCTCTTCAGGGATGCTGCTACCATTTTGGTTATAAGGTCATGAATAAAGACTTCATGCATCTCATGTACATTGAAATATACACACTGCATGTTTTTATACTAAATATTCACAGCCCCCCCATCATCACTCATTGCTATAGCAATAATTGCTCAAAGTTCAGAAACAAAGTTAAATATATATTTATTTTTAGGAAGAACAGTTTCAAAAAGGAAAAACTCCTCTCTAAACGAAAAACTTCAAAGCAGCTTAGGGGGGGGGGGGGGGGGGGGAGAGAAAAAAAGGGGGGATATTGTGGCTCTGCTTCATACCACTAAATAATTTACAATCCACTGCATTTAAAGCATGACTATATTTTCACTTTTATAACACAAAAAAATAGCCAACCAAACTAGTCTTCAGGGAAATTAATTTAGTCTATAAGATTTACACAAATTTGAGTGTTATCAAAACAACTTTTGTTTTCAAACACAAAAACATCGTGAGACAAATTTGTTTTCAGGAGTACAAAAGGAAGAAAATAAAAATAAGGATAATTTACAACACAAATAGAACACTGTTTATACATAAGCTGAAAGGCGTAGTATAACAAAATGATAATTGGCATCTATCTAGGTTGCTGGAGATTTAGCATGCCCTCTTTATTTTAATATATATATATATATATATATATATTTATTTATTTTTTACTTAAAATGCACCACACATACAAAAACGCTACTAGGCATGTTTTACATAATTTTCTGAATTTATGTGAATGGGTTGCATTTGTAGGCAAATAAATCATGCCCCTAAATAAGCGTAGCCAGATTAAAATAAAATCCCATAACTATTTGATTATCTCTTACACAGATACTTAGAGCTGTGCACTACCACTGGCATTCTGCCCACCATATCGACTTAAACATTCAATCATGTTGATCTCACAAAACAAAAACAAGCTTTGAAAAATAATGACGAGCTCACACTTAGCCCTGCCACATCCTTTCTTCAAGCAGCGACAGGGTAATAAATAAACATACATACTATAAAAAAAGAAAAAAAAGAAAATCATGCTGTAAATAATCTATAGAACAGGGACATTTGTGCATAAATTTTGTGGCTTTAGTACATTCATACAAGACCCTACGCCTAAAAAAGCAAAGTTCAACTGGATGTTATAGCTTCCAGAAATAACTTTTGAATAATCAACCTTCAAGTGCTCTTTATAAGTCATACAAGCAAAGTACCAGTTCTGTGATCAACTGTTCATACTAGGTTAGTCCTGAAGGCAAAGTCCATTACCAATTCACTCATTTTACATTGAGACAATTTGTAATGCTGTATTACACAGCACATTTAATAAAATACCATATATGTTTAGTTCCCTCACTCTGTAGGCACAGCTTGACCATAAGTTAATACACCATAATTATACAAAAAGCATTACATAGACCATTTACCAAGTATTCTTAAGTCGTGCCCTAGTAATAGCAGAACGGTGCTCATGTACCAATACAGCAAGTTCAAAAGCAAATTATTTAGAACATAATGCCTACAAAACATTGCAACAACAGAACAAAACAAAAAGAAAATGTCTTATTGGAATATTTAAGCAAGAAGTCAGGACAACAAATTCTCCGTGATTAAATACTGCAAAATGCATCTAGTAAAGGAGGTAAGTTGGTAACCACTTAAGAGGGAAGAAAAAAAAAAACAAAGAGGTCTAACAATCAGGTTATCAAAACTAGAACATTTTTTGGCTCCCTAAGCTGTTCTGTTAGTGGCAATATTTAAGGTTAGTTTAGACTAAGTTATTGTTACCCAACTCATTTGTTATCTATCTTGCTCCAACAATAATAATGTATGAAGAATACCTTTAAAGGATAGGAAAGAAAGCAAAGGAAAGAAAGGAAAAGATAGAAAAGAAAGACACTCAAGCAAAAAAGACACAGACATAAGAGAACTAAAATATGAACTAACAATTTAGGACAACTAAGAAAAACAAAACGTTTTTTACAAGCTTCATTACATTCCGGTAATATTCTAGCCTGTTACCAAATAGTATGAGCAACCTGCTCCTTTGTACTAATATCCTCCATTAAGCCAGCAGTCTGTCCACAGAACACACAGTCTGCATATTTTACTCAAGGCTTTGCAGTACTGAAAGACCTTGATTCTGTTATGACGAGCTGTTTCCATCACCAACTCTAGTCTTTTCATGTAGAACAAAGAGCAATTTGCTCCACTTTGCCAAGGTCCATTAGAAGTTGTTTGATCCTATGCTTCAGTTGAGGAAGCCGCGCAAGTGGTTCTGGAGGCTCCAGTTCTCCGGTATAATCCAAGAAACTCTCTAGAACTGTAAAGAGAGAAGTGCAAGTGTCTTTGTGAGTACTAGCAGTGAGCAGTTTGCATCACTTTGACAGCTCAAATCCAGCTCTGCAGTAAAACAGATTAATATCGAAGCCATTACTCTCCATTGCCAAACACCAGAGACCAAAAAGTGGAGACCTGAAAATTAACACCAGTATCAAATTAGCAGTGGTAATTTACTGTGGCTAATTAACTGCCCCGGGGATTTTTAATTAGCCCCGATGCTGGCAGTTATCAGGGATTTTGTTCCATGTGCCTCCATAGCCAGCCCTTAAAAAAATAAATAAATAAATGAAGGGGGAATAACTGGATAGACCAAAAAAAATAAAAAAATTGGATGTTCATGTAAAAAGAAAAAAACTGCGATACACCCCTGTTTTTCGTGGATGGCGCTAATTTCAATCCCAGAAATGGCCTTGATTCTATTGAGCACGAATTGAATGGAACCGGAAAGGAGCTCCTGGAGCCATTTAATTCAGCACAATGTTATGCCGGAGTTGAGGATTTCTTCTCACACCCTTCCTGGGGTGTGAGCAGAAATCTGAAAAAACAACTGGTGCGAAGCTGTTTTCAGACATAACAGCGCACTGAATTGAATAGCTCTGGGAATTGAATCTAGCTCATAGTATGTTATATTCATTTTTAAAAGTTTTGTGATGAGCAGCTGAGGGCTAAATTTATGAAGACTGGTGAACTGATATAACCGGATATATCTTCTATTCATTATGGCTAATATAACATATCTATATATATATTTTTTTTAATTTATTTATTTATTTTAGTTTATAATTAATTTTTTTCTACAGATTTTATATACAAATGTGAACAAATTTGTTGATATCCTTCCATGAAAATAGAACCCATATTTTTCTCTGAAAGTGAAAAGTAATTGGCATCATTCATTGTTTATTTCACATTTAATAGAAATCAGACTTTGCAGTTGATTTGTTATTCAACAGAATATTTTAAATAAAACAAATGGAAACAGAATGGACAAATATGATGGAACCAGTCACCTAATATTGTGTTGCACAACCTTTAGAGGCAATCACTGCAATCAAGCGCTTTCTGTAGCCCTCAATGAGACTTCTGTACCTGTCAACAGGTACGCTGGCCCACTCTTCCTGAACAAACAGCTCCAGCCGTCTCAGATTTGATGGGTGCCTTCTCCAGGCTGCATGTTTCTTTCAGAGTTGACCAATACTTTGTTCTAATACATATTTTGGTACTTTTGGCTGTGTGTTTTTGGTCATTATCCTGTTAGAGCAGTGTGTCCCAACCTCTGTCCTCAAGGCACATTAAGCATACTGGACAAAATCATACCATCCAACATTTTACACATAAAAATTGGTACAAATCAGAAAAGGGGGCATTTTTTCCTATACTTTCAATGGAAGTTTGGAGATCCAAAAATCCGTACAGACCATATAAAAAAAATAAAAAAAAAGTAGTGTACCTATTAAAAAGGTACAGTTGGAGGGTATGCAAAATAACTGAGGTAATGAAGTCACCTGTGCTCAAGTAAGGCTATCCTTAAACCAAAAGGGCAAGGTAGGAACTGGGCTAAAATGTGATAGAGGGTTACAACAAGTTGCTGCTGAGAGGTGGATGTACTGCAGGACTCCACTTACGTAAATAACCCTAAAACTCAAACCAGTCTCAGCGCGTGTTGGGTTGGATGCAAGTAGGGACTACAATGATAAATTTCAAGAATTTATTATGGATAAAAGCGTAATTTAGCATAAGTCTGTATTTAGCAGATTCATAAAATCTCATAAGTTATACATAGTAACAGTGCCTACTACTGGCATACAACATAAAATCAGTAAAAAAAAAAAAAAAAGATTAAAAATAAAATGATCGAATTGTCTTCTGTTAAAGTAGGGTCTTTCAAAAACACTGTTCTTACTCCAGTAGGGAATAATATAAATATATATATATATATATATAAATATATATATATATCTATCTATATCAATGCACAGCGGGCGGCACTCACGGCTTTGGAAAGAAACACAGGAATCCACCTGAGCGTGTCAACGTTTCAAAGTTTATAGTCAAACTTTTTCGTCAGGACAAGTAACAAACAGAAAGTGACTCACCTATATACCCCCGCAGGTCCGTCCGTGGCGGGCCGCGGCCAGCGTCCCGGCTCAGTAAAAGTGAAATGTAAAATGCTTCCTTTTGCAAAAAATGGATACTAATATTTAACAAATGTTCTTATGACCTAATCCTTCTAGTTATAGAAGAAGTTACCTGTGAGCTACAAAATATACGCTCACAGATAGAGGTATTTGAAGGTGCCCACAAAGCCACACTAGAGGCAGATACCTCCAATCTTTAAATTAGAGAAGCTGACCGATCAGGTGGACAAATACAAGGAGGAGTTAATCCAGTATAAAAGGAATAAATTAGACAAAGTGAACAACGATTATGCTAAACGACTGGTTTATCCATGGATCTCCGGGACGTCCACCACCAGAAGACCGCCACGTCGCCGACCGTATAGACGGTTTCTGGATACGGAATCTTCCACAGATGGCGCTACCTCTGCCAGTGAAGAGGAGCGCCAAGAGTTTTATTCTGGACGTCCCCCTTTAGGGGTTTGCACCAGGGCACAAATAGCCGATCCAAACGGCGTATCACGAGGCAGGGCGGCCAAGGGCAAAAACGCAAAACGGCGTCCTTATGCCAAACGGAAATAGTGTTCAACCTCTCTGACCGTGTCTTTTCTCCTGTGGAAAAGAAGATTCTTTCCTTAGGTCTTAATTTTGTACCTACTACTAAGCTAAGATAAACCCGTTCGAATGGCGAGTAGAACGATTTAAGCTGGAACGGCAGCTAAGATAAAAAGAACATTTTAATGTACAATCTACCTCTGATAAAGTCACTACAATTATTCCACCGACACTCAGAAGCAAGTCTAAATTTGATCCGCCTTCGCAAAATCAGGCGATCAAAACATTTTGCACGACAGTAGATCAAAGTTGTCAAAAGTGCCAAAATCTATGAAGAAAGACATTCTAATCTCTCTAAAACAGAATGGGAGGCCCTTATACAGATGTCTAAGTATGAGGATGTGGTAATCCGTCCAGCGGATAAGGGTGGGGCAATAGTGGACCGAACCACCTCTGATTATGTGAAGGAGCTCTACCGGTTACTTGCGGACATGAACACTTACAAAAAGCTTTCATAGGATCCCACGCTTCAGTTCAAAGAGGAACTGGATACGATCTTGAAGACAGCCCTTGGGGAGAATAGGCTTCATAAAACAGCTTACGAAGCATTAATTACTCCATTCCCAATTACACCGATTTTGTATTCACTACCTAAGTTGCACAAAAATAGTTCTGCCCCTCCAGCGCGCCCCATCATATCAGCACGGGGGTCTTTATTCCAAAACATCTCTATATATTTGGACTTTTTTTTTTACAGCCATGTATCCAGGAAAGAAAAACATGCCTTAAGGATACTACTGCATTGCTGAATAATCTTAATACTATAGGAGATATACCTAAAGGATGTTTGCTGGCTACGATCGATGTGTGCAATCTTTACACCTGCATCCCCCATTTGGAGGGATTGCAGGTTGTGAGATCACTCATCGATGGTAATAAGCAGTATGAGGGACCTGATGTTGAATTATTTTTACAATTATTGCAATTAACTTTACAACGTAATTATTTTCTGTTTAATGACAATTATTATTTACAGCTCCAGGGCTGCTCTGTGGGCAGCAATGAGTCACCATCTTTTGCGAATGCATTTATGTTTCAGGTGGAGGATGATTTATTTTTTTCAACAACAGCAGTTAGTTCAAAAATTCTGGTTTATTTTCGGTATTTAGATGATTTACTGCTCTTTTGGTTAGGATCACAAGAATCCTTGGAGAAATTATTAAATGACCATAACTCATCTACTTCGCCTGTTAAATTTACATATAACATTCATCAGAAAATGGTGGATTACTTAGATGTCCATATTGAGATAGTGGATCATAAAATTGCTACGGATTTATTTGTTAAACCAACGGATCGAAATAACATATTAGCTTCTAGCCACCATCCAATACCCTTGCGCAAAGGTCTCCCTTATTCACAAATGCTACGAGCCAGACGGATTGTTAGCGATGAGACCAAAATTGAATCCACTTTGGACCAGTTAGTTACCAAATTTGTTGTTAGGGGTTATTCTGTACATGAATTACAGGCTACTAAAAACAAAGTGTTAGGAATGACATGTAAAACAACGTTGGACCCATCTAATAAAAAAAAAATCGATCAGTGATGGACTTATTTGGGTCAATAAGTTTAATACCCAAAGTAAGACCATTAATAACATCAGCAAGAAATTTTGGCCGATTATTCAATCAGATAAACATTTAACCTCACTCTCAAATACTCGTCTAATGCCTGCTTACAAACGGGGGAAAAATCTCCGTGACCATTTGGTCAAAACTAATATACAATTCCCAGTAAAACAGAACCGGACAGGAGGGAGCTTTTTAAAGTCATCAAAACCAGGATGTTTCCGCTGCCTAGGATGTACTACTTGTAGTCATATGATACCTGGTGACAGTTTTTGTCACCCATATACTGGCAAGCGGTTTAAAATCAAACACCGAGTAACATGTTGTACAAAATTTGTTGTCTATCTATTTAGTTGCCCCTGTGGTCTCCATTATGTGGGGAAAACGGAATGCACATTTAAAGAAAGAATGGCGGGTCATCGTACCTCCATCAGAGCAGCACTAGCCACTGGACGTAGCGACCAGCCGGTCGCACGCCACTTTCTTAATGCAAAACATCCGTTAGCAGCATTAAAACATCGCATTATTGACCACATTCCCCCATTTACACGGGGAGGGAACCGGGGTCTTTTGTTATTAAAAGCTGAAGCCAGGTGGATTTTTCACCTGGATACTTTATCTCCGAGGGGGCTAAATGAACACTCAGGCCTTTCATGCTTTCTGTAAATATTTAGAAACAGCTAGTGAGAATATTGACACTTTATGACTATGTTGTGTAAGAGGTACTATGTATCTGTCTAGCAATCTTTTAGCATCTATTCTATTAAGAGCTTGTGCATTATATTTAGCATGGCTCCAGATGATGTAATTTTAGCATTATTGAATTGATTGTTATCTAATATACGAGACAAGCACTTGTATGCATACTTTGTCTCTTATTAGCTCTGTTATAGTTGGCAGGGTTTTGGTTAAATATATTCTTTTCTATGATGCTACAAGTGTACAGTATTATTGTATATATTTCTATTGGTGAATGGTGTACATGTAGTGTATTTTGTTTTGTATGTTTTTTACCACGTAACATAATGATTACATATGATTGTCCTCAGCTGGAACCTCCGGGACGCGCTGCGGGCGGACGCCCAGCGATGACGTCACTTTTACTGAGCCGGGACGCTGGCCGCGGCCCGCCACGGACGGACCTGCGGGGGTATATAGG
Organism: Pseudophryne corroboree; assembly: GCF_028390025.1. Taxonomy (NCBI): domain Eukaryota; kingdom Metazoa; phylum Chordata; class Amphibia; order Anura; family Myobatrachidae; genus Pseudophryne; species Pseudophryne corroboree. The sequence goes on from NC_086446.1 coordinate 404,268,387, forward strand.
CGAGTCACTTTCTGTTTGTTACTTGTCCTGATGAAAAAGTTTGACTATAAACTTTGAAACGTTGACACGCTCAGGTGGATTCCTGTGTTTCTTTCCAAAGCCGTGAGTGCCGCCCGCTGTGCATTGATATATTATTGAGGATTTCCCCTTCAAATGGAGGGCACCGGCTATTTCCTTGTATATACCTTTTTCCAAATAAGGAGTGCTGCTGACTGGATCTATATATATATATATATATATATATATATATATATATATATATATATATATATATATATGTAGTGGAGAAAATAAGCGCATGGGAGTGCACTAACGAGTTTTAAAAGGGGAAACAAAATCAGGTGGGTATAATTAAAACCAAGAGCACTTATCTGGTTTTATAAGGATTTCCAATGATTGTTGATCATTTGAGATTCACATGTAAAGAAAAAAGATAGCAAAGCATAGTGTGTACTGTTTTCACAAAAAAATGTCATTTAGCAGTAAAGGGCAATGAATTAGGGAACGTGCTTATTCCCAATTATATCTATTTGATAGCCCAGACATTTTTAAAGGTAAACACAATAACAATTTAATATAAAAGACATACAAATGGCTACACTAAAAACGTACAAGATAAAAGGTATATTGAGGCTTATCTGTCCATCTAAAAAGGACTCAGCAGCAGACTGTCCCGACACATATAAAATAGCCAGAATACATGCGTACAGGAGTTTAAAAGTTCAATCGCTTATCTGTCCAAGGATTTGTGATTTTCTGGCCATTTGTCAGAGAATATGAATGATATTTCACAAACTTTTCTTTCACTCATGGTTAGTGGTTGGGTGAAGCCATTTATTGTCAAACAACTGTGTTTACTCTTTAAATCATAATGAAAACAGAAACTACCCAAATGACCCTGATCAAAAGTTTACATACCCTGGAGATTTTGGCCTGATAACATGCACACAAGTTGACACAAACGGGTTTGAATGGCTACTAAAGGTAACCATCCTCACCTGTAATCTGTTTGCTTGTAATCAGTGTGTGTGTATAAAAGGTCAGTGAGTTTCTGGACTCCTGAAAGACCCTTGCATCTTTCATCCAGTGCTGCACTGACGTGTCTGGATTCTGAGTCATGGGGAAAGCAAAAGAATTGTCAAAGGATCTGCGGGAAAAGGTAATTGAACTGTATAAAACAGGAAAGGGATCTAAAAAGATATCCAAGCAATTGAGAATGCCAATCAACAGTGTTCAAACTCTAATTAAGAAGTGGAAAATGAGGTATTCTGTGGAAACCAAATCACGTTCAGATAGACAAACAAAAATTTCAGCCACAACTGCCAGGAAAATTGTTCGGGATTCAAAGAAAAATCCACAAATAACTTCAGCTGAAACACAGGACTCTCTGAAAAAAAGTAGTGTGGTTGTTTCAAGATGCACAATAAGGAGGCATTTGAAGAAAAATGGGCTGCATGGTCAAGTCGCCAGAAGAAAGCCATTACTACGCAAATGCTACAAAGCATCCCGCTTACAATACTCCAAACAGCACAGAGACAAGCCTCAAAACTTCTGGAACAAAGTCATTTGGAGTGATGAGACCAAAATTGAACTTTTTGGCCACAACCATAAACATTACATTTGGAGAGGAGTCAACAAGGTCTATGATGAAAGGTACACCATTCCTACTGTGAAACACGGAGGTGGATCGCTGATGTTTTGGGGATGTGTGAGCTACAAAGGCACTGGAAACTTGGTCAAAATTGATGGCAAGATGAATGCAGCATGTTATCAGAAAATACTGGGGGAAAATTTGCACTCATCAGCCCGGAAGCTGCGCATGGGACGTACTTGGACGTTCCAACATGACAATGATCCAAAACACAAGGCCAAGTCGACCTGTCATTGGCTGCAGCAGAATAAAGTGAAGGTTCTGGAGTGGCCATCTCAGTCTCCTGACCTCAATATCATTGAGCCACTCTGGGGAGATCTCAAACGTGCAGTTCATGCAAGACAGCCCAAGAATTTACAGGAACTGGAGGCTTTTTGCCAAGAAGAATGGGCAGCTTTACCATCTGAGAAAATAAAGAGCCTCATCCACAACTACCACAAAATACTTCAAGCTGTCACTGATGTTAAAGGGGGCAATACACGGTATTAGGAACTGGGGTATGTAAACTTTTGATCAGGGTCATTTGGGTAGTTTCTGTTGTCATTATGATTTAAAAAGAGTAAACACCGTTGTTTGACAATAAATGGCTTCACCCAACCACTAACCATGAGTGAAAGAAAAGTTTGCGAGTTATCATTCATATTATATCATATATATATATATATATATATATATATATATATATATATATATATATTATATTATATTATATCATATATATATATTTCAATTAAAAAAATAATCACGGGATACACCTTAGCGTCTTACTGACCCTGTGTATATAGATAGTTGTAGCAATTTTTGCAATGGTCAATATGTGGTAGAAGATACTCAGTTGTCCCCTGGAATACTTACCCATTCATAGCTATTGAACCTGCCGAGTGCTAGGGTGTCCTTTTACTCTAATGCTGCTATGGCAAAATAATGCCAGTACTTTCCCGCATGGATAGTGTTCCGATACCCTTGTCGGTCTCCCGCTTGCTCTCAATAGAGCGCATCCCCTGATCATTAAGTCAGTGGTGATCAAACTGTGCGCGCCTAGGCACCCTGGGGTGCCTTGATGAACTTGCAGGGCTGCCTTGGGTTGGTTGTTTAAGACTAATTAAAATTATTTACGGTCAGTGCTTCTGACTTCAAATCATAAAAACTTTTGATCGAAAGAAGAGAATCCTGTCCCTCACCATATACTATAACTGAACCCAAGGATAAAAACAATTTACTTTACTGAATATTTTTTTCCAAATTTCTTAGTAAGAAACTTTTGGCCTTGGGGTGCAGTGGAAAGAAAGGAGTTATGGTAGACGTACCATTGTTAACGCTTTCTGCGAGGTACACCGGGTTCCACAGGGAAAACATCGGGTGTAGAGTGGATTTTACTGCATAAATGCACATTTATGCAGTAAAATATTTAATAATTCTCAATAGCTCAGACTTATTATTTCACAGAATATATCTATGCAAGAGTTATAGTGGTGGATTTTGCTTTTTCATCATCACAATTTCACATTATTTCAATCTTTCTCACATATTCATGTTTGTATGTCTAAAAGATTTTTAACTTCTATATTTCGCTGTGTATACCCAGAAATTGTGAATTTTTATATATCGTTGAGCATTAAAAGCTAAGTTTTAAAATGATATGAACCAAAAAACTGCTTTTCAGTTCTCTATTTTTGTTCAATGTAGGAGCAGGTAAGAGAAGGCAGAGGTTAGTCACATAGAACCACATTCTCACGACAGGAGAAGGGACCAGTGGCTAATGCCATACAAACCCATAGAAACTAGGTGCGTCAGGGTGGGCGCCCTGTGGAACCCAGTGTACCTCGCAGAGAGAGATAGATAACAATGGTAAGTGTACCATAACTCTCCTTTTCTGCAGCGGGGTACACTGTGTTCCACAGGGAAAACATTGGGTGATGTTCTAAAGCAGTTCCTCAAGGGAGAGGACGCGCCTTAGTGGGTATAAGTACCTGACATCCAAAAAAAGCATCCTGGGAGGCGAAGTATCAAAAGGCATAGAACCTGATAAACGTGTTCACAGAGGACCACGCAGCCGCCTTGCACAACTGTTCTGCGGATGCGCCACTGCGGGCCACCCAAGAAGGTCCAACAGACCGAGTACGAAACCGGAAGCTAGAGTGGTGCGTTCCAAAGCCCACCAGCAGTGCAGAACGGAGAAGCACTGCGGCTCTGGTAAGCGGCGGCCGGCTAGCAACAGAGGAGGGGGGCCGGACAGAGACGGAGACCCTGCAGACGGCAAAAGGTATACGAGCAGCGCTTACTGCTATCAGGAAATAACTGTGTCAGCATACATAAATCCAAATAGGGTGTACAAGATCCTATTGTTTTGTTCTAATTTCACAGAAGCACCAAATGAAACCTTAGTGTGACTCTATAAGCACACCACTTCTATGTACAAGCACGGTTTTTAAATACCATAAGCCCTTGTGGCAAGGGAAACCAGGTCCCAGGACACTTGAAGCCGATTAGGCTGTGACTTAGTGGATGAGTTTTTATTTAAAGGGACTGATACTGGAAAAAGATTCTAGATACGAACTGTGCTTACTGGTCCTAGTTATTGTGCTTATACAGATTTTTAATCATTTTTGATGAATAAATGTGTTTTAATTTAATTCATTCAGTCTATTTCTCCTCATTCTCTCTTCTTCTCCTTTCTTCATTTTCTAATTTAAATGCTGCGCCAGGATCTCACATTTCTAATCTATAACCAGTAAGGGCAACGGTTTGTTCTACGGCTGCAAATTTAAATCTTATACTCTTTATCCTTAAGGAGTTTGCGCAGATAATATCTTCTTTACCTTTGAATGGGCTTTAATAGCAGCAGGAGCTGAGAGTCCAGCCTGCGCATAAGCTTGTGCAATCACCATTCTAATACATCTGGCCAAGGTTTGCTTATTCGCAGGCCAGCCACGTTTGTGGAAACCAGATAGTACAAACAGGGTATCTGACCGCCTGATAGAGGCAGTGCTCTCCACATAGATACAGAGAGCCCTAACCACATATCCAAAGAACGTTCTTTGGGAGACAAGTCTGAAGCGATAAAGGCCGGAACCACAATCTCTTGTTTAAGGTAGAAAATGACACCACTTTAGGTAAGTAACCTGGGCGAGTTCTCAGAACTGCCCGGTCACGATGGAATATCAGAAAGGATGGACGACAAGACAAAGCACTCAAGTCCGACAGCTTTCTAACTGGGGCAATAGCCAGCAGAAACAGGACCTTGGCTGTGTGACATTTAAGGTCCACTGACTCAAGAGGATCAAATGGAGACACTTGCAGGGCATTCAGGACAACAGACAGATCCCATGGAGTCACAGGAGGAACACAGGGAGGCTGAATACGTAACACACCGTGAGTGAATGTATGAACGTCAGGTAGAGACAAAATTTTTCTCTTAAACCACACCAACAAGGCAGATATGTGAACCTTGAGGGAGGCCAGATGAAGGCCCAAGTCCAGGCCTTGTTGCAGGAAAGCCAGGATTCTAGACTGAAGCGGTACACATCATAGTTCTTATCAGCACACCAGGTGAAGAATTCCACATGTATTGTCAGTGTGCATTGAGGACAGAAGCTGGGAAACACCGTTAGAGGATACATGACCTGCGTAGTAAAGTTCACTCCAAAATGACTTAATAGTCTTGATATTTCATTTAAGATTCAAGCCCCCCCCAAACTATGGTATTGTATCAAGTAGAATAGCTAGAATTAACAATTTCATAAGCTATTCAGGAAATAGCTTTGCAGAAAACACACATGGTTCAATGTATTAACATCAAGTGGGACTATAGATGTGGTACCTGCTAGGTGTTCTATGTCATGTAAGATGGATATTGTAATTTAATACTAACATATCAAGAGTAAAAAAAGAAGAAGAAAAAAAAAGAAAGAAGGTTTAGTTTATTTCCCCACCCTTTTAAATTGTAATACTTGGCAATGCAAAACCAGTGCTGGGGGAGAAGGACTGGATCTACTGCTTTAAAAACAGTCTAAATACATATACAAATAATTTGTGATGTTTATGCTCTATACCTACATCCAGATGAACGTTCTAAAAACCATAAACACACCTATCCATGTCTAACAAAAAGATTTAAAAAACCAACATAAAAAACCCAAAAAACTTATTTTGATTTCAATAATGGCATGAAAACACAACATTACATCTGAAGTACTTACCATCAAGTTCTTTCTCTATAAAATCCATTCTATGAGTGACTTCATCCTGCAGGGACTCCAGATGTGCCAGCAGATTCAATTGCCACTGTAGCTGTGAGCTGACTGTAGCATCACCATTGTCCATGGGCTGTGCATGTGGTGACTCCTGAGGTGGATTCCTCTTTGACAAGCAGTCTCTGACCTAAAAAGCACACTGATTATAGGTGGTCTATTCTTGGCACAGTGTTTTACATTTCCTCTACAGATATTGCCTCCACCACTGGTTTAGGGTCCAATGGAGTCAAGGTGTAGCCCAGGCTTAGATGGGTCCTAGCTGGTGCAGTGGCTGGTAGAAAGGGAGTAAAGAACGGCACCAAGGCTGCTCTATTCAAAATGGGAAGCATTTGATATCCCGGCTGTTGGGATCACGACCGATGGGATACAGACACCTATTCTCCCACTTGGGGTGTCCACGACTCCCCGGGAGGGAGAATAAATAGCAAGGCGCACCATCGTGCCCGCAGCGTGGCGAGCCCGCAAGGGGCCTTTTCGCACTCGTCCCGCGGTCGGGATCCCGGTGCTGGTATCATGACTGCCGGGATATCGTAGTCGACCCATTCAAAACAATGTCCAACTATAAAAGCTGTAGTACTCCCTATGAGTCCCCACAACAGGCTCTCCAATGAATACAGGTCAAACTGGAATGGAAGTTACAAAACAGTCCACACCTAATAGATGAATAAACAAACAAATGCTTTAAATAAGATTTTACTTACCGATAAATCTATTTCTCGGAGTCCGTAGTGGATGCTGGGGTTCCTGAAAGGACCATGGGGAATAGCGGCTCCGCAGGAGACAGGGCACAAAAAGTAAAGCTTTTTCCGATCAGGTGGTGTGCACTGGCTCCTCCCCCTATGACCCTCCTCCAGACTCCAGTTAGGTACTGTGCCCGGACGAGCGTACACAATAAGGGAGGATTTTGAATCCCGGGTAAGACTCATACCAGCCACACCAATCACACCGTACAACTTGTGATCTAAACCCAGTTAACAGTATGATAACAGCGGAGCCTCTGAAAGATGGCTTCCTTCAACAATAACCCGAATTAGTTAACAATAACTATGTACAATTTATGCAGATAATCCGCACTTGGGATGGGCGCCCAGCATCCACTACGGACTCCGAGAAATAGATTTATCGGTAAGTAAAATCTTATTTTCTCTATCGTCCTAGTGGATGCTGGGGTTCCTGAAAGGACCATGGGGATTATACCAAAGCTCCCAAACGGGCGGGAGAGTGCGGATGACTCTGCAGCACCGAATGAGAGAACTCCAGGTCCTCCTTAGCCAGAGTATCAAATTTGTAAAATTTTACAAACGTGTTCTCCCCTGACCACGTAGCTGCTCGGCAAAGTTGTAATGCCGAGACCCCTCGGGCAGCCGCCCAAGATGAGCCCACCTTCCTTGTGGAGTGGGCCTTTACAGATTTAGGCTGTGGCAGGCCTGCCACAGAATGTGCAAGTTGGATTGTGCTACAGATCCAACGAGCAATCGTCTGCTTAGACGCCGGAGCACCCATCTTGTTGGGTGCATACAATATAAACAACGAGTCAGATTTTCTGACTCCAGCTGTCCTTGCAATATATATTTTTAATGCTCTGACAACGTCCAGTAACTTGGAGTCCTCCAAGTCACTTGTAGCCGCAGGCACTACAATAGGCTGGTTCAGATGAAATGCTGACACCACCTTAGGGAGAAAATGCGGACGAGTCCGCAGTTCTGCCCTGTCCGAATGGAAAATCAGATATGGGCTTTTGTAAGATAAAGCTGCCAATTCTGACACTCTCCTGGCAGAAGCCAGGGCTAGAAGCATGGTCACTTTCCATGTGAGATATTTCAAATCCACCTTTTTTAGTGGTTCAAACCAATGAGATTTTAGGAAATCCAAAACCACATTGAGATCCCACGGTGCCACTGGAGGCACCACAGGAGGCTGTATATGCAGCACTCCCTTAACAAAGGTCTGGACTTCAGGGACTGAAGCCAATTCTTTTTGAAAGAAAATCGACAGGGCCGAAATTTGAACCTTAATAGATCCCAATTTGAGACCCATTGACAATCCTGATTGCAGGAAATGTAGGAATCGACCCAGTTGAAATTCCTCCGTCGGAGCACTCCGATCTTCGCACCACGCAACATATTTTCGCCAAATTCGGTGATAATGTTGCACGGTTACTTCCTTCCTTGCTTTAATCAAAGTAGGAATGACTTCTTCCGGCATGCCTTTTTCCTTTAGGATCCGGCGTTCAACCGCCATGCCGTCAAACGCAGCCGCGGTAAGTCTTGAAACAGACAGGGACCCTGCTGAAGCAAGTCCCTCCTTAGAGGTAGAGGCCACGGATCTTCCGTGATCATCTCTTGAAGTTCCGGGTACCAAGTCCTTCTTGGCCAATCCGGAACCACTAGTATCGTTCTTACGCCTCTTTGCCGTATAATTCTCAAT